>NC_047152.1:9802771-10000271 GCF_009819705.1 Hippoglossus hippoglossus | reverse complement strand
ACACACGACAGAGTACAACTGCACACTGACAAGTAAAATAACAAAGGCACACACGCATGTAAGTTTGCACATACAGGACTGACACAAAACACACACATCTGTACAAACAACCAGATAACTCCTTGTACATGCATGAGCCAAACACACACACACACACACACACACACACACACACACACACACACACACACACACACACACACACACACACACACACACACACACACACACACACACACACACACACACACACACACACACACACACACACACACACACCTCTGAGCATCAGCACACCTATATAAACAACACAGTGTGTGTTACTGAGCAAAATAGAAACTGCACTGTACTACAGCTCTTTACCAAAGTTATTTTTATTATATTAATATTTGTATAAATTGGACATCATTTTTTTTTTAAATATGACTCATTGCTATATTTATATACTGCATTACTACTAATAAAAACAGTAATATAACATTTTATAGTATAACACAGATATTATGAGTACTTTTACTTTTGATATCTTGAGAATATTGTCCTTATTATGCAGAACCTTTAGTTGAAATGTAGAGTTCTTATTGAATAGAGTGCATCCTCCACCTCTGCTCATGAATATGTTGAATAAAGATAGAATATATATTTTTTGCTACTTGTTCAAACAAATTGAATGAGGTGAATTTAAAAAATATATTTTATTCATAGTTACCAAGGTAAAAGTAACAATTAATCATAAGTTGAATTTTAGGTCACATTTTCCAGCTCATTGCCTGCACGTGTGTGTGTGTGTGTGTGTGTGTGTGTGTGTGTGTGTGTGTGTGTGTGTGTGTGTGTGTGTGTGTGTGTGTGTGTGTGTTTGTCCACAGAGGTACAGTATGTAGTGTCTGGAGCGTTAAGCTGCAACCCTGTGGTGTTGCGGTGATGTGGGGTGGCAGCGAAACACACCACCCACGGGTGCCACGTCCCTCAACAGACCTTCACTCACGCTCTCTCACACGCACACACACACATACACACACACACACACACACACACACACACACACACACACACACACACACACACACACACACACACACAGAGACACACACGCGCACACACACTGAGAGAGACAGCCATGAGACAGCCAAAAACAAGGGTCCAATGCAATAACTTTGCATAGCATAAATCATTTCTTGTGGGGATCAGTTGAATTCTAATATAAGTTTCTGTGTTTGTGTTGTGTGTGTGTGTTGTGTGTGTGTTTGTGTGAGTGTGTGTGTGTCTGTTTCAGGGACAACCTGGGAATCAAGAGGAGACATAGCGTTCATTGCCATCTGTTTTCGAGGCCGACAATTAGGACACAGTCTGAGCAGCACAAGCCAAGTTCGCCCTAATGCAATATTCTATCTGACACACACACACACACAGACACACACACACACACACAAACAGACACACATCTCCCCTGCGTGGTGGCTGTCGATCGATGGCGTGCCTTGTCTGCCACTCTCTTGCTCACAGTGCCGGACAGTAAATCATACGGATAAGCCAAGACCTATAAAGTACAGGACCTGAAGGCCTCTTGAGCGTGCACACACACACACAGACACACACACACGCACACACACGCACACACACGCACACACAGGATGGATGTGTTGCCAAAAGGAGCTGGGGCAGTGAAGTAGCAGGGGAGAGAAAAACAGACACCTGCGGCATTAATCTCAATGCAGGGAATCAACACTGAAACAAACACACACACACACACGTTCTCTTAACATGATTTAATGACCATAATTCAGAATAATGGTTAAATATTTAGTGGCAGACGCAGGCGACATGGAACCACGGCAGAAAGCGTCTCCATCATAATTAGACTCTTATTGTATTAGCTGTGGCAGGAGAGACGCTGTAAACCGGTTAAATTGCAATTTTCTGGCGTTTACGCCGCCTGCAGCACAAACACACATTTCACACCTTTCAATACAGCCACCGTTTCTTTGAGTTCTTGCAATCCACACTGACTTTACAGTATTTATCATCAAATCAAATAATATCTCAGGCCTTTAGTTGACGTTTAAGTCCGATGCTAAAAGCTGCAGGGCCGGAAAACGAAGGGTGACATGCACGAACAAATGATTGTGCTGTAAAATGCAAGAAATTCAATTTGGTGCAGAAATCATAAATACTGTTGTAAGCAGATGAGATGGGCGTATTTAATTAGAGCGTTCTTATATCTCCTGTTTCTTTAATTAAAAAGGAAGAAGAGGGCGACACGGATGAAAGAGGAAAAGGTGAGGAGCGATTGTGAATGAAGGAGGGAAAAGAGAAATGATACCGGAAACGCTTGAATATCAAAAGAGAATATAGGGAGGGAGGAGAAGGAGAAGGGGGGGTGGGGGGGATGGGATGGACGGACGGATGGGGAGAAGTGACCGGCCTGGACTCTCTCTTGTACTTCCACCAGTAGGAGCAGCTTGTGTGGCAGCAGGACGACTGTCACCGCTGCCTGCCAACCGCGGCCACGCTGGCGCCGCAAAGCGTGCACCTGTCACTCAAAGCCGTGTTTGTTTTTAAGCCTCTTCCAGGCTGATCGTTAATCGCCGATCGAGACAGAGAGAGAGAGAGAGAGAGGGGGGGGGGGTGGAGAGAGAGAGAGGGTGGAGATCTGGCCGGAGAACGCTCTTTAACGAGAAATGAATCGAGGCTGTTTGCTTTCTGCAGAATTAGCCTCGCTGTGACACGGTTACACAACCTCAGCTCATTCATGTTTTCACTCACAGACAGTTAACCAACCAAGTGGGGGCGCTACAGCTGCACATTACACAGGGACTTGGTCATCTGTGATGCATATGTGCAGTTAATTAATTGAATTCTGTGTCCGGGGCCCGGGAAACAATGACTCATCCCGACAGGCGAGGTTGTATCTACCTGCTCGACATCGCACTGACCAGAGAACAACGTCTCCCAGCAGCTACAACACGAGTCTCAATAATTAGCCTGTCGGAGAGCAGAGTGGGAGCTGAGCCTGCCGGGCTGTTAGCACACAAAGCAACAGTCGACAGCTCCGCATGCGTGTGAATGTGTGTGTGTGTGTGTGTGTGTGTGTGTGTGTGTGTGTGCGTGTGAATGTGTGTGTGTGTGTGTGTGTGTGTGTGTGTGTGTGTGTGTGTGTGTGTGTGTGAACAGCGAGGGGCACCGCGCTCACAGCCTGTTCTGACCGCCCCACCATCTGCAGGCATGCCGGGTGCCCGCCTGTTGGCCGTCCTATGCCAGGCACTTTGACGTGGTTGCATGGTAACAGGTCTGGGAGGGCGGCGAGAAGCTGGTGGCGCCCGAATGACATCAGGAAAACACTGACCTCAGTGCAGATCGGGCCTGACGGCGAGGAGGCTGCAGGTAGGAAGACGACGCCAGAGAGAGACACTTGCACTGATCTGACACTAGGTGGCTTTAAATCTCTGAGTTAGCAAATTAGCTTCAATTAAACAGGCAAGTGGAATAGGGGTGATTGGGATCGAACTGACAACCTACCGGTGAGACGACAACCCGCTCTACCCCATGAGCCACACGTTTCATTATGTACGAAGCCCGATGGAGCTAAAACATCTCAGATTGGAACGCTGCCATCTTCAGAGTCTTTGCAGTAGCCATCATGAAGTAAAGCTGCGGTAACAAGGTCCCACGGATTCACACGTTCCACCAAGAAATAATTATGAAATAAAATAACTACAAGGCCTTAAAATGACTCAATGAGCTTGTGTGGATGTGTGAGCTAACACACAGGTTATTATTTAATCTGAATTCAAACTGCAGAAATTTTTAATTTGACACTTTATGGTCCACTTAAAAATAACGAAATATGTGCTGCACAAAAGGCCGTGCAGATTTTTTGTAAATTCTATTAATGAGTGAAATTAAATATGTGAAATAAAATGTTTAACGCTGCAGAGCTCTTGTAGCACAGCTGCTGCTATTCTCCTCCGATCCTGATAAATAATTCCATCCCTTCATTTCACTTTATTCTGATGTCAGAGAGAATCAACCGTTCACAGGTCTCTGTAACTCAGCCTAAACCAGACGTGAGTGGTATTAGCTTGGAGGAGATGAGAAGAAAGCTGCTCTGGTGCGGTGAACAGGCAAAAACTGAGAACACCCCCCCCCCCCCCCCTTCTATAAAAAACTCTTCCTCGCTGTCTGTATCACACACATGCGCAGGCAGGTGTCTAAAAATAAAATAAGAGAGAAACAGTGGCCCAATCATCCGTGCCTCCATTTTACTCAGCGGCGCCACAGGAAAATTAATTGCACTAATTGAGTAGCAGAGTTCATCAAACCGGTATTCTCATTTTCCACATTCATTAGGCGCTCTCTTTTGTGAGAGCATCCCCGAGGTGATGCTGCGCGCTCGGCGGTTGAGGGGAGAGGAGAAGTCGACAGAGCCGGCAGAGGGACTGAACCGAGACTTTTTATTGTTGCCAAAAATGTCCATGTCGATGTAAATATCTTCTTTCTTTTTTTTGTTGTACAAATCCAATCTGCAGCCACACAAATACACAAATCAACAGCCTGCACGTCTACACTGAGCCGTCTTTGCAATAGATTTCACACAGTTGCAGTGTGCTTGTGTTTGCGGAAGCGTGCACGCGCCGGCGACACAGCGGCAGCCAACTCCAAAGTGAATTGCGATGCGAGCAGAGACCTATCAACACTGACAAGTCTGGAGAAACAGATAAACAAGGGTTCCCCCGGCTGTGTTCGGAAGTGTGTGTTTCTCTGTGCTACACACACTCCGTTGTGTCCTTTTTTCGTCACTGGGGGGTTAACGTGTGTACTACGGCACAGTTGATCTGTGTCGGGGCCTCACAAAGGAGCGCACACACACACGTGCACGCACCAACGCCACCGTCTGCAGCAGCCATCTGCGCTGGAGACACGGCGGAGGTAGAAGCCAGAGGAGAAAGACGAGGAGTGTCTGCTCACTGCACTGCTGCTGCCAAAATGCAATCTTACTTAATAAAGTGGGGAGAATTGAACCTTTCAGACTAACACACTCCCCGTCAGACAGCTTCCACAATTAAGTGCCACCAGCAGCGGTGAGCGGACGACTCCTCACGTCGCAGGCTGACGTTCGCCTCTGTGCGGATCCTGGGAGGAGATTTAGGATGTGCATTATTTTCTACCAACACTTCCTTCCTCTGAGATTTATGTGAGAATAGCAGCAGCCATGAGTGCAAAGTGGGGCAGCAAACAGCATGTCATTGCTCGTTTGGCACAAAGACGCACCTTTCTATAAATTTCAGTCATGAGTTCAACAGGATTATAGAGAGTTAGTACTTTATTTAAATCTTCACATCCTCAATTACATGAAGCTTGATTCAGACCGTCAGCTGAGAAACCGTCCTGAGAGGAAAGAGGGAGATTGAGAGTCCGACATTAAAAAAACTACCTTCACCGTCTAGTGTTATATCATCAACCAATGAGCAGAGCTTCCTGCAAATTATTGATGTGCCTCATATTTAGTGCACTGCTTTAAATCCAGCAGCCGCCTGTTCAGCGTTGACACAACCATGAATTAAAGGTGCGACGTCCTTCTCCCTGCTTCTCTTCAGCTGACACACTCGATTGGTTCTGCACACTGGCATTAGTCAAGCATTCAGCGGAGTCATTATGAGCAGCACTCGAGCATATGGAATAACCTCATCATCCTCTTATAGTAAACTGTGTGTGTGTGTCTGTGTGTGTGTCTGTGTGTGTGTTGATATGTTGGCAGTTTATTGGCAGATAGCAGAGGCTGACTGGTAACGTGGGATTAGCCATGACAGGAAACTCAAAGCAAAGCCCGACCTCCTCCTCCACTAGCTGCCGTCACGACCTCACTTCCTGTGAGGCCCTCTTGTTTCCGCACCTTGCCTCTAACCCGTCTGCCCCCCCCCCCCCCTCCCGCTCAGTCACCACTAAAGTCCTTCTGCGCCCGGCGTTGGCCTCAAAGCAATTAGCCAGAGAAGTCTGCCCGACTCGTGGAAAAACCTCTCTGACCGACCCCACTTGGGTTTGGAGGATTACGGGGCGAGAGCGCGTCCAGCGGTACGAGCGGCCGGCTTATTGAGTGACAGGTGACACGGCGAGACGCAGAGTGGACTCACCCGTGTCATCAGTCCGTCCGTCCACAGGGAGGAGGACGAGGAGGCGGCGTTAGAGGAGGGCAGTTATAATTGGCAGCAGGCGACATGACGACCACACACATTTGTCTTTCTGTAGGTGTGAGAACATTCAGTGACATGATGCGTTCTCTGCCCTCCGACCTTCAACTTAACCTCACAACATCTGCACAACAATGGTTTCTGCAGAGTCTCAATCGCCCCCTGGTGGCTGGGTGCAGTACAGGTGAGCAGAGGGGACACGGACCAAACTACAAAGATGGTTTCTGTCATTTAAGGTGGTTCCTGTCACACTTGTGTTTGTTTAAGTGTTCTTATATCACTGACGTCCCCCTTCGACTCTCCTCTGTGCAACATGCATGACCGAGAACTGCTGGTGGCACAAAACTTAATTTGAGTGTAATTTCATTAAAGGGAACATTATTACAAATGTGCATCAGGGTAATTTTAGGTTGTGGGCTCACATTAAGTGACAGAAAAGAACATGAAGATTTCCCTGAGGTCACGTCATTCCCCCGTTTGCTTCTCTCGTCCTCCTTCCCCCGCCATCGTCACCACCTCCTCCTCGCCGCCGCCCCCCTCCTCGCCGTGTAAGCCAAGTGGAATAATCACCTGTTATGCTCCCTGACAAAACACTGGTGTGGAGCCGACGTGAAGAGTGAGCCACCGAAGTGTGAAATCTATCAACCAATCTCATGCGCTCGCTGAGTGCGCTCCACTTGACACAGCTTGCCACGCCATTTATTGAGCGTCCGTGAACCCGTGTCCTGCCAGTGGCAAAGTACACACATTAAAATACACGCATGGACACACACAGTGACACACACTGTGCGGAAAAACACCTTCAAATAATAACGTTTATGAGTTGTTAAACCGGGTCTGTAATTATAGTGATGAAAGGAATAAGCACTGGTTTAGCTTCTCAGACAGAATATAGAGCAATATTAATATACGTCATATTTGGAAAGTCAGAACCAGCCAGTGTTAGACACTCATCCTCTCGTCATTCTTTACCCAATCAGAGAAACACAAATATGTTTGATTTGTAATAATATCAACAGAAACAAATCTGTAAATTCTCATATTTAAGAAGGTGAAACTAAATTATACATTTTGAAGAACAAAAAGATAAAAAAAAATAAACATATGTCAAATCTGAGAAGCTACAACTGGTAAATATGAGCATTTTTACTTTGTGATCAACAATAACAAGCATTTTTGCTTTATCAATGACAGTAAATGATAAATATCAATGATTAAATCCTAAATATGTTGATTTATATATAAAACAAAGAACAGCAGCATCGTCAAACATCTGAGAATCAGGAACCAGCGAATCTTCATTTTCTTAATTGCTAATCAAGTAAATATTAAAACTTTTGTCAAATACTTGTACTTCTCCAAACTGAGCTGCTCAACGATGGAGCCTCAGTGTGTTATTGTGTCTTTCACATGACTGTAAAACCACCAGAGATCCACACTTCAACGTGTTTATTGTGTCTGAAGCATCTGACGCTGCGTCTCCGCATCAAGGACACGATCTGCCTGCATGATAATCCGCCAGTGAATTATATAGCGGGTGAGAATGATGCGGTGCACGGCAAACGCCGGCACTAAATATCTACAGAAGCCCCATAACTGATGTGAATGAGGCTTTTGAGAGTGACTTGGGAGGCAGCACAATGGGAGAGGAGTGACCTTGCCACGGAGAGGGGCCGCGAGAGAAAGGCAGCGATTATGTGGTGCGTGAAAGCCTCGGCTGTTGGGGGAGCGGAGGAGGCTACGACACAGGGAGGGAGGGGGGGGAGGGAGAGGAAAGGGGGAGATCATCACTCCGCAGTTTGCCTGTGGAGACGCAGGAGGCGGAGATGGAAGGAGGGATGGGGAAGGGACACCGCACTCCCTCCTCCTCCACCGGCCTCCCAGGACTGGAGATGTGAAGTTACCGCACAAACAAACACAGCCAGAAGCCACTCGGCGGTCACTCAGCGCCACTGGTCCGCAGCCAGGCATTTTAACTAGTGATACAGAGGCCCGCATATGGAGAGACACTCCTTCCTGGCACATGAGACAGTTTATTTTTGGGCCTTTCATCCAGATACCCTCAAGTGGGTTTAACTCCGCAGAGTGCTGATATGATGTGCTTGGATTTCCTGTGTGTCTGCGCGGTGTGTGTGTGTGTGTGTGTTTTTCGGGAGGAGAGATAAAGTACTTTTTTTATGGGTATCCGTGCTTTGTGTCAGGGGGATTGTAACGAGTGAGACGACTGTGACAAGTGTGTAACTGTACGTTTGTGTGTCTTTGTCTCTGCGACGGTGGCTGTCAAAGATACGGACAGACACACTTGTTCCTTTATGAGAGGACCTGGTGGAGCTCCGCTGGGAACGAGATGTCAAAGAGAGAGGAAGAGGAAGAGGAAGAAGGGAAGAGAGGAAGAGGATATTAACAACTGAACCTCCTGCTGCACAAACTCGGCTCCAAATGACGTCATTATTTCAAGATGGCGGCGTGCGTGTGCCAGATATTTCAGCGTCATTTTTCATACGACCGCAGGAATTGAAGACGCGTCGTCATTCACGGTTTATGTTCCTGACCTTTACGACGTTACGATGCCAACACTGGCTAACGTTGCACCTCACTATTCTCGGGGTATTTTCAGCCTTTAGTACATAAAGTTTAGAGGCACCAGGAAACACGAGGGACCGAGAGACATGGACATGGACGCTGCAGCTCACGGTCAGCGTCTTAGCCCCGAGGCGCTCAGGGCGCAGCCAGACGACCCTGAGTTTTATTGCTCGCACCCTGGACGCAGCCGTCCTGTTGGAATGTATCCGTATAAAAGCCGATCCAGGGACGAGCAGTGTAAAATTATAGCTCCAGCTATAAATGCATGTGGCTCCGGTCCATGCTGTATACTTGTACCTATAAAAATAAGTAAAAATAAATGAATGGGTTGTATCTTTTAAACTGCTGCAGCGGCACAGCAGAAAAGAGTCGTATGGATCGTTAAGGACAACCTGTTTTGTCGTTCGGATCGGAGAAGTTGTAATATCGTGCTGGTGAGATATCAAAGTGTCAAATGAAGACAAATCAAAGAAGTAACATCCAATCTGGTGAAGAGGAAGCTTTTCGAGGGTCGTATTTCAGAGAGATTTTTACTGGGGAGCTAATGAAAGAGAAATTTGATGGATGCTTTGCAGAGATATCGTGAAATCACACAGAAAGCAAAATGTAATATTGATGTTTATTTAATTTGAGCTCATTTGCTGTCTGTAGCCCCTCCGCTCAGCGAGGGCCCCCTTCAGCCGATTGGTCAATCCGGGGCCAAAAGTTCAGTTCAGTTCAGCTCTCAACTGATGACGAACATTTTTACAACCTTTCGGGGGGGGGGGGATGGAGGAGTCATCGTCTGTCCATGTGGGAGCAGTGGGGGGGCTGCCACCTCATCAGCCAGTCCACTCATGCCGCCGTCCCTCCACCGTGGGAGCTTCACATTAGAACAGAATGAGCATAGTAAAAGATTTCCAACCTTGGTTTTTACTTTTTCCGTCTTTTTACTCCCTAGTTCTCTCTCCACCCCCCCCCCCCCCCCCCCCCCCACACCCCCACACCCCCCCGCACCTCAATTCTTTATTGCCCATGAGGGGGGCCGGTTCTGTAATTCCTCCATTTCCCCTCTTTGACTTTGAATTAATGTACGCCGCTCTGAAACTGGCAGAGACAGGAAGTGTACTTCCCCCGCTCTGAACCCTGCCTCTCTTGGTTTCTGCGTGGCAGAAGATGTGAGCTCGCTCCTCGACGTGTTTGATTTGGAGACACGGCTTGAAGTTTGAGAGTCACGGGGGACGTCTCTTGTATTTTACATGGTAGCTGGGGGGGGGGGGGCAACGTGCTGTGAAAACACCACTTAATGTTTCTGGTTTTGAAATTCCATGTAAGGTCAGTCCCGGCTCAAAGGGAATCGGCAAACAGCTGCTCAGAAAACTGTTGACACGCGGTTTCTTCATTTGATGCAGTTACATCCGAGATGCCAAAGCAAACAGGATTTAGATTTTTATGTTCTTTCTCATCAGGAACACATGAAAATCAAAGCAGAGATTATCTTTTAATCAAGCTACATCATGTGACAACGACTTGCACGTCACATGATGAAATATGAGGGGTTGTTTCAAAGGAAGATGGCATCTACTAGTAAAGGAACCACGCGGCGCAGCATCGTAACCCGGCTCCATCTTCCTCCTCGGCTCATCTCGTGGACAGCCTTGGCAGAACGTCTCATAAAGGTAAACTCTTCTCGCCACACCCCAGTCCATCATCAGCTTCACCGGCAACAGCTCGGGCATATAAAAACACCATCTCTCTATCCTGAAGGATGGACCAAATCAATTTTCTCCTTTTTTGATATCCCTTCTCTTCGGCTGCATCCTCTGTCTGCTCCTCTCAACTGTCCGTGATGCACTGAAGTTCAGTCTGGGATTTGAAGTTTGCAGGGATGCTGTCTGGAATATTTTCTGGCCACATTAAAAAAAAGTGAGGGAGGTACTATTGGATTTCTGGTTTGAAATCACAAATCCAATGACCTTTGCAGTTCAGTGTGTCTCAGTAGTTGTGTTTCTTTATCTGTCTCCCGCAGCCAACAAAGATAAAGACGGATGAAAACTTACTTCTCTCACATTAGATCGTTTTATTGACATGCAGCAATTTTAGTTTGGACATAAAGTGGTGTAAGAATTCATCTTGAAGATTGAAATTTAATGAAGTTTTGTATATCTGTATACCTTTGCATCGCTGCCTCTCTCCCTCGTCTCCATCGGCAGCACCGGGAGGAATCCTGCCACGTCGGTGTGCCGTCAAAACACCCATAAAGCTTTTCCTGTCCTCGCGAGCAGCCGGAGCTTCTATGGTAATTCTTCAGAATATAAAAATGCACCCGCTGTTTTCCTGGTGATTCAGTGTCGTGTAAATGACGCCTCACGTTTCATTTCCTCTGGATTTGTATTTGTACCTCAAACGTTAAAGTTCAAACTGCACCTATGAGACCATCTCATGCCACAAAAATCTATAATCTACAATCTATACACGTTTTACAGTCTGCAGAACGACAGAGGGTCCGAGCCGAGACGCTTTAGCAGAAGAGAAAACACAATATGCATCAATACGAGAGAAGCCTGTCGACCAGGAGGAATAATCCTCTGCCACGGGTTGTTTCCTTCTTTAAAGCCAACAGTGGTGCTGACGTTCAGCTTTTCTCTCACCCACACACGCTGGTGGTGTTAACAGATTCTTTTTACTTTAAGTAAACAACTGTTGACAAGTGTCCTCGTGATATTTTCAAAGTAATGAACATCAGGTAAATGAAAAAGAAGTTGAACACAGTGTTTAAACTCTGGAGATTTGACTCCGACAGCAACTTAGAGCCTCATTAACTCTACAAACGGAGCAGTCGACATCCACCTCTCAGAAGAAATAAGTCAACAAGCGCCGTGTATGATCTTTACGCTGATAGATGACACAGCGAGAGCTATGAACCTCACATCAAAACAGATTGAAGAGGAGCACGTGGGTTTAATAGTGTATTGATGGCCGCCCCTGCCTCGCCCGGGCCACGGTGACCCCACTTTGACGGCGACATCGGCAGGGCCAGCCAAGGCCACCGCTTAATGCCGCGTGGCTAATCACCTCAAAATCCACCTAAGAGCGGCTGCGTGTGTGCGATTGTGTGTGTTTATGCAAGTTCGAGGATCAGAGGAAGATAAACTGTGCGTGGGTGTGTGCACATTCAAACGTCTCTCCAGTCACACGGCTCGGTAATTAGCCAAAAATGAAAAGCAGCGGCGAGGTTCAAATGTTTGGCAGGTATTAATTAATCGCTGATGGAAACACAGGGAGGATGGGGGTCAGTTAATTTCCTCGCTCTTATCTGCGCCGCGCAGGAAGCCGCTCACACAGAATGTCATGTAGCGGCGTGTGTTTGTGACTGGCGTGCTATCAGCGTGCAGGGAGAATGACTGGAGACGTTTGGCAGTGGAAGATGTTTTCAGAGGAAACAAGCCCTTTCGGGACAATTAGCAGGTTCTTCACCGGCTTGTCACCGGGCTTGACAGGTGATGTTTTGGCTCAGCATCAAAAAGAATAATCTGTTCCTGCATTAAAAAGATCAGAGGTGCACGAAACACCTCCGACACACAAGTTAAAGTACCAGAAGGTTCATTTAAAATAATCACACATGAATAAAAAGCACAGGAATATAATCAACTAAATGGTTGTGCAAAGTTCTGCTAAACATGCAGCAACTTGTGTCTTTGGATAAAAACTTTCTGCAGGTTTCAACAAGTTCAATTTAAGACGATAATCGATGAGATTTAAGATCAATGTCAAGTGCGACAGATGTGAAGGAATATCAGAGTCCGTAGAGTCATAAAGATCTGGTGAAGTACAGAAGTATCATTAAATGAACGTTAACAGAATCAAGACCAACCTAAACCTATATTTTCTTAAATTTTAAATTCTAATATTCAATTGAGACAAAAAAAACGTGTACAAATATTAGATACTGCTGGTGTAGGCCCTAGTGTTTCCATGTGGTATCACTGTTTGCACTGCTGTCTCCACTGGTACGGCGGCTGTACCACTGTCCGCCATATCTAAGTACAATACTGAAGTAAATTATCACTTTGCGACACCGGAGAAGATTCGATTCTCTGGCTTTGGGTTTAGTTTCAGCTGAATTTTCAAATTCGCAAAAAACATGTAATCCCACACAGACAAAAATATCAACAAGGACTTCCTTGAAAAAAAGAGAGAGAGCAGGAAATCGACTCTGCTAATGCACCAAAATGTGCAAATATCCAGTATTTAAGCTGTGTGCAGTCGCTTCTTCTGTGTCACTCTGCAAATAATGAGTGCATTTGCATTCCAATCAACTGCACGGCGTCATAAACACAATGAATAATCCATAATGTTTCATGAATTATGGCATAAACCAGATTTACCATATGACGCTCGCACATAATTAGGTAGAATCACAATAAATAAGCCATACATTACTCATGACTAATGCAGGGGGTCCTTCTGCAATCGCATTTGGAAGGAGGGAAGAGGGCTTACCTAGAGGAGAAGGAGAGAAGAGAGGAGAAAGAGTGATCATCATGTCAGTGTCATGCTATTCATAATTAATGTCCCTCAAGGGTGAAACTCGCAGACGGCGTTGCAGCATGAGGTGTAAATATGAGCTAGGTATCACATTAGCTCGCCAACTGTTGCAGAAAGCAAGTTAAATCCATCAAGCGACGGCGTTCTGGGTTGTTTCTGCCGATTGTGAGAACAAAACCTGAGGCTGGCTGGAGTTTGTGACCGAGCGGCGCGCGCTCACTCCTCCAGCAACAAAGAACAGCGTTTCAAAGAGGAGAGAGAACTCCTTTTGACAGCGGCCTCCTGTCAGGAGGGTGATTTGTTTCGGTAAAAGCAATTTTCTTTCAAAAAAAATGTATCTGTTAGTTTCCAGATAAAGTGCAGGGTGCAGATAGCAGGATCACCATCACAGCTCGGCTCAGACACTTGGAGTGTGTACGCATGGTTGAACCACACACACACATATTTATTCAGCACACACATACTCCCTGGAAGCTCTGGGTCTCTGCAGTGAAAATAGGCCAGTAAAGTAAATAAGCCACTCTGATCTTTATTTCAAAGGAAGAAATATGATGTTTATCGCAATAAAGTAAATGCAGAGAAATATGTCAGAACTCCTGCACGCAGTGAAGGTGAGAGTGAGAGGGAGAGCAGGGCAGAGTGAGCGAGACAGGAACAGAGTGAGTGTGTGTGTGGGGAAGAGAAGAATGACACTGCAGGAGCAGGAGAGCCTCGGGGTTCCTGCCGTGCTCTCATTGATTTCTCATTAGTAAATTCAGACCTCGATTTCATCAACCCCGCCACAGAGAGACGGCTAACGAAGGCATGGCAGCTACTTTGGTCTTATTTCCCACCAGAGGGCAAATTTCCCCTCTTCTTTAGCTGGTGATTAGGAAGGGAAGAGGATCTGGACTCGGTCTCAGGTAGGAAACCTGCTGCGGGGCTTTTGACCAGCAGGTCTCTGCCCAATTAGCCAGTCCCGCAAAACAAAAAATAGAAAACAGAGGATTTTCCTGCAGCATTCTGCAGAGATTGCTGCTTCATTAGCTCGCGTTGCATTGCTCCTGCATGCGGAGCCACTGGAGACGGGATCCTGGACGAGCGCGAAGGACTTACAGAGACGCCAGGTATCTGACGAATACGAATACAGAAAACCTCAACCCACTTGTGAGCAGCGGATAGAAAACCCTGGTCAGATGGAGCCTCTCATTGTCTGGTCAGGTGTGATGACTTCAGAGCATGCAGCGCTCCCAGGTCGCAGCGTAATGTGCACTGAATGGTTGGTTAGCTGCATCTTCTGCAGCAAATTGGACAGGGCAACTAAACTTAGGTGTGTTCGCTTGGTCAGGCACATTCATCTCGGAAAATATAAAGAGCCCTCATTAGATGGCACTGTGTACTCTGCAGCCACTGGGCAGAGCGCCTTCTTCTTTACTGAGCGCTTTATGAGAATAAAGATTGGTTTTATCTGTCAAATATCATATGGGGGGGGGGGGGTTCTGTGGGCATGTTAAAGAGAATATTGTGTTTTATTGCTGCTGGAGTCGGACAAAAGAGACACTGCTGCTCATGTATCAGCCAGAAGATCAGGCGGATTGTTGCTGGATAGGTTTTCATATCTAACATCAATGCACTGGGCGGCAATGAAAGAGCGAGCGTGAGAGAGAAAGAGGGAACAAGAGAGAGGAGATGTGTTATTCACCAGCAGATAAGTGCATGGAGATGAAAGAGGTTGCTATTGATCTTATCAAAATATAGAGGGTCCATCTCGAACGGACGCGTACGCACACTGATGCTCTCCCCTCGCACTCACAGCGTACAGATGGAGACACACACACACACACACACATTCTGCTGCTGCCTCTAATTAATTCAGTTCCCCAAACAAAATAACTGCAGAGGCACGAGGTAGCACATATGGGTGTGGTGGTGCACTCGGCATCAATCTGAGACAGCCGGCCTGAGGACTACGCGAGTGGGTGAGCGGATGACCGAGCAGCTGCCCAACGCCGCCAGACACCTGCCCGCAAAGATGAAGACGACTGTGAGGCCGGGAATAAAGATTATTGGTCGTGGACGCAATTAGAGTGGAGATTAGTTGATTAGTTGTTTATCCAGTGAGGAAGTTTCCTCGTGTTTGGTGATACGAGGGAGGAACGTGTACAGAATCTAAAAATAATCTTTTGGGGGGTTTTGGGAACAATAAAAGCAACTTTACATCAACTTCCCCTTTAGGAAAATGTGATTGAGCCCGATTACACAACGATTAATCAGAAAAATACAAATATAATTGATGGAGTTTCTATCGTAGTCAGACAGGAGAAAGATTTAAGGCTTGTAAATATTTTAAGATTTGACTCGTGGTTCCTGGCTTTGCTGCGAGGAGGGAATTGAACCCTCATCATCAGTAAATAAATCACTCTCTCGTCCGTCATCCTGGAGGCGACGGCGCCACTTTTCACCCCAGTTATTTTAATAAATGCAAACTGCTCCTCTCGCGTCGTCCGTCAGACAAACAACGGCCTCTGCAGCCGAGGCGGTTTCGGAGGAGAACAGCAGGCGGAGCGCGTCCTGTGATCATGAGAGTCTATCTGATCTTCTTCTTCTTCTCTTTCCTCCAGCACACACAGAGCTCGTGCTGCAGCAGGCGTGACTGCGCACAGAGGCGGTGGATGAGGCGCAGAGCGAGGCCCGTGTGTGTTGACGGACTGACGGAGACGTGATGCGTTGATCTTCATCACACTGGGCCCTTGGGGACGGGGGATTAGTGGGCGAAAGCAATAAGTAGTGTCCTATGTGGATCAACGCTAATGACTTGGAGTTATTTATGTATTTGCATTTCAATTTTTTATAATTGCTGTGATTCTGTAACTTCATCCTGGAAACGAAACCAGCTTTTCCTGACTCACACACACACACATGTAGGATGTGAGCGAGCAGCGAGCTTCACCTCGCCGAAAGTTTACCTCAGTCGGGGAATCGCTGGCGAGGCACAGTCATAAAATAAAAATGATGTTGTCTTCCGAAACCCACACTGTTTGTTTTGCTCAAATTGTGAAGCAGCTCTGGTGTGAATGAGAAGGCAACGTGTGCCTCAGACACAGGAAATAATTCACCGGCCTCGGTCTCTGCAATCTGTCAGCATGGGTTTTTATGTTTCTGTCGCTCTTCTGAAAACCGCACAAAGCTTTTTAGTATAAAGTTTTATTCAGCTGGAATAAATGAATTCCCTCGTCTCCTTCCCTCTCATCCCAGGATACCCAACAGGGAGTCCAGGACACACCCCATGCCCTACAAACCTTCCCAAGAGGAGCCCGGGAATTTTCAGTGTGTGTGTCTGTGTGTGTGTAGTTGTGTAGCAGACATGTGTGTGAACATCTTGCTGCCTCACACTGGAGGAGAAATGCCCTCCAAGCATAATTGCTATGGATTTCCCCGCTGCATAAACGGCGTTATCACAGTTTGTCTAATTGTGAAAGCTGCGATCAGCATAAAGAAAGGGTGAGCCTCGTTTGTGTGTGTCTGTGTTTGTGTGTCCGTGTTTGTGTGTGTGTGTGTTTGTTGGGAGCTGTTTTCCCTCTCCTCCCCATCATCTTCCTCGCTTTATCATCATAAGAGTAATTAGCTTAAAGGTCGGATTTGTATAAAGAGAGAAAGTGGATGAGGCAGCCGAAAAGGAACTTAACAGGGTTCGTCAGATGATGACGCAAACACGCCAATGGACACGTGTGGCACTCGCATGTAACATGTGACTCAGGTCATGTGTCTACAACACGTATCATCCTCCATGTTTGTATATTTTCCTAATTAAAAGACATCGCGACTCCCACTGCGCAAATGCCGCCATCTTGTCTTGTATCCACAACGCCATCATTCTCTTTCCTACAATCCTGCGTACGGAGAGATAACCCTAGACGTTTAAATAAGTCATGTAACACCAGGGATCCAACGTCTCCTCCCGACGAACACCCGTTCACATGTAGATTCAAACTTTCCCCCTCAAGACAGACGTCAGCTTTAACCAAACCTCTTAACTCTAAACAAGACACGTCTCCCTGAACCTCAAACCAGATCCACGCCACCCCCCAGCAGTGATTATCTATTCATCCCATCTCCTTACTCGCCCTTTTCATTGTGCTACAGCGTCTCATCTGTTCTGCGTCTGGAGAAATGGTCTTCACTGTTCATTTCATCCCCGATTGAAGCGCGGCGGCTCGGAGCTTTTGCCCTCGCGGTTAAACGAGTGGAGCTGTTCTGTGAAGTGAAATCCGCCGGGCGGGGTGGCCTCGCCGACACCAGCTATAAAGATGCTGGTGTTCATTTTGTGCCCTGAGAGCCTCTGGGCAAAAGAGAAACTGAGTATCCAGCTCCCCCGCTGTGACGTCGGGAATATATGAGGATACAGTTCTGTGGACAAATACGGAAAACACATCCTGTAAAAAACGTCTGTTAAATAAATAGAGAGAGAAACGGCAGTAGATAACCGATCGCCTGTGATCAGACTGGTCAAACTGGACTATTTAATAAAGATGGACGACACGTTTCCACTTCTTCTTCTTCCCGTTGTACAAAAGTGAAGCTAACACATCCCGGAAATTGGAACCACCATCTTTTGCCTTTGACTTGATTTGGAGTCTGTGCAGTGGTGATGGTGGAGTGGAGCCGAGGTGTCGAGGTCCACACTCAACCAATCACAAGTCACAGCAGTCAATCGTGAGTCTTCAGTCCCCCCCCCCCCCCCCCCCCCGCTGCGACGTGGGGGATATGCAGCACGAGGACGTGGTGCTGTGGACGAGCGGTGGAGCTGGTGCATTTGCATCCTGTAAAAGCTTCTGTTAAACAAAGTGATTCATGTTCCACTAGAGGGATACAGCGGTAGATAACCCATCGCCTATGGTCAGCCTTGTAAATGACGGGGGGGGGGGGGGTGGTGGTGAAGGTGCCCTTGAGAGATATGTGTGTGTGTCTTCAGTGTGTGTGTGTTCAGTGTGTGTGTGTGTGTGTGTTCAGCGTGTGTGTAACCCAGCGGGTGAGGCAGGCAAAGTAGAGGGAGGTTTGATGTCTCCCACACATGAACCATGATTAACACAGTTGGGTTTCAAAGATCTGAGCACCGCCAAGAAATGGTGCTTAACTGCACTCGTGTGAGCACACACACACACACCAGCGTGCACGCAACACACACACACACACACACACACGTGGACAAATACTCCCACATTCAGAGACGAAGGATGACAGACACAGGGGAAGGAAAAAGAATCGCGAAATTACAGCTCCGCAGCCGTGCCGTGTGTATTTAAATATGCCATATTACAAATCATTACGCTCTATTCATTCTCTGCGTCGCTCTTCAGACAATAGCTCTCACTTCAAAACAATTAGAGCGCAATGACACAAACGCTTGATGAAAGTGGCTCCGTTAGTCACAACGACTGAAAATGATACAAATGATTAATGCACAGACTTGGTGGAGTCGCACTTTTCAACAAAAGCCAATTGAACCCCCCCCCCCCCTTTTCTCCTCCTCCTCCTCCTTCCACCGCCGCCGCCGCCGCCGCCGCCGCCGCCGCCTCCCGCCACCGTCCCCGTCCACCAACCCCTGCACCCGCACCTGTGTGATTGAACCGTGGCGTAATCTGTCATTCAGTGTCGCCGACTGCCAAGATTTCATTACAATAGGAAGTAATGTTAGAAAAGCAATTATTCCGCTCCCATAATGCACTACTCCAGCACAACGGTGACCTTTTCCGTCTGTGATTGTTCATTTTCAGAAAGTGATCTCCGTGGTGAATTTACATGAATATCAACACACTTCAGGAGAGAATAAGTAATCTCACCTCGCGTCTTGTTTTTCTTGTGTGGAAGGATGGTAAGTAAACTCAATCAGGTTCCTCCAAAGTAAAATGAAATGGATTCTCTTAGTCGCTAGAAATCATTAACTTATAGAGCTATTCTCTTAGTTAATGAGTCGTGGTTGATTTGGCGACACCTGCAGTTACAGGTGGTAACAGCAGGTCACTCACTTCTGGAGGCAGCAAAATAAACTATTCAATAAAAACAAGAATTGTCCTTTTCCCATCATTGTGTAAAAGTCTGATTTGATGTAATGCTGCTCACATCATGAGTCATCACAAGGGAAAGGAACTGGTTCCCTGGCAGCTCTTCATCCGACATCCGGACTCCATTATCCCCTGACGTCATTTCATTCATTGCATTCACTGATTATTAAAAACTGTCTTATTTTAGAAACGTACTTTTTCCTGAGTTCACTGACAAACACGTAACGTTTCCTGTGATTATTTCATGTTAAAAGTTCCCTTGTGTTTTCACCACATAACAAATGGTTTAGAAAAATGCAATATTAGAAAAATTGTATAGACACACTGACCTTGACCCTTTGACCTTTGACCACCGAATTCTAAAAGTTAATCTTTCATTTGATGCGAGTTTATAATACGGAATCCAGTTTGTGTGAGTGGGCTTCAGCAAAGCTCTGAGCCGCAGTGGTTCAGAAACAACCCCGAGATGAACTCGATCCATACATCGGCAGACATATATTTGTGAAAAACTCAGATTTATCTTCAACAAGAAAGCGCCACACTGTGACCGATTGGGGTCAGTTGCATCGCGGACGTCTCGAGCTTCCATCGCTCCACGATCGCGGCGCGCCCGCAATCTCCCAGAGAAAATTAGCCCTCGCATGTTCGGAAGGAAACGGACGAGGCGGAGTCGAAGACATGCAAAAACTGTTCTCACCCCAGTTAATGTGACACGGCGACACAGAGAGAAAACAGAGTAAAGCGCGGGGTGTCAAAGTTTTTGTGAAGGGCAATCAAACGCTGCGGATAAAGTGTTGCATCTGTAACATCTAACTGCCTCCGCCTGCATCTGAACTCGCCTCTCCCCTCAGTGTTTGCGCTACCCCTCGCTGCGCAACCTCTTTTTCTCATTCTCCCCTTCTCTGTTTGATTTCTCAGAGCTTGTCATCCCGGGCCCCGGCTTGTCCAAGAGACTCCGAGCCATTAAATATTCATCCGCTCTCATCAATTGCTCCCCCAGTCCGTTTGGAGGAGGGGGAGAAAAATGACATTGAATTATTCAGGGCCCAATAAGGGCTATTTCTGGCGCCTGGGATGAGGTGGTGCAGGCGGTGTTTGTGTGTTTTGATGTGGTGGCTCCGTTAACTCCGTGTCCATCCTCAGCTGACATAATTACAGGCATTACACCATTATGCAGGGGTCATCAAATGCCCACTTTTCTCCTGACTGCAATTTCCCATCATTGCTGCACGGCTCAAAGGCTTCGATAGATCAACTAAATCGCTATATGATGTTCTGTGTGCAAAAAGACTTTGTCCTCGCGCACAGATAAGGAGTGAGAGCGCCCCCGCAGAAATAAAACATACACACAGATTAAAGCTGACCTTCTATAATGCCTCACCCCTTTAGTCTCAGTGTCACACCAGAATAAAGCCGCTCGGATCAGAGAGTGAGCGACTTCACACGCTCTCGTACCAGGAAGCGAGTTCACACAGCGGCACAGGGCCAGGGAAAGAGAGATCTTCACAGAAAAGAGAGATCACAAACACAAATCAACATCTTTCCGAAGCCAGAGAGAACATCCAGTCTCGAGAAGCTCATTTAAAATGGACAGATCGCGGATGATTTTCTTTTCAGAGGCCGGGGAGCAGCGTTTTCTCTCATGAAGGAAGGAGCGAGCGTGATGAGCAGGAAGCAGAAGGCGGCGAGGGGAAAACATCTTAATCACACTCCGCCGAAGTGAGGACGGTTTCTCTCCGCTCGCTGGGTCACGGAGGTCCCACTCCTCCGTCCAAAGATAGTAACATCTGAGGCTAATTTGCCCAATAAAAATGTCACTTACAGATAAGTATTATGAGCTGCGTGCTCATTATTCTGAAAGGATAAGGATGGGCAGTCAAGTGTGAAATTTCGACACTGGCACAAGGGGAGGGAAACCACTTAACTGCTGAACGCTAAACCCAGAGACCCGGGGCTCCGGCGCCACAGATACGCTGTTGATGAAAGTAAGTGACGGCCACAGGTCCACGCGTACTTCATTAAGATATAGGGAGAATTTTACTGTCGGATATTTTCCTTTAAATCAAAAACATTTGCAAGCTCCATCCCTTCATCATATGGACTCTAGACCCTTTAAAACCTTCTTCCATCTTTGATGTGGAAGATCGAGGCCTTGACTTTGTGCTAAAAAATAATGAATGTTCTAACTAGTGTAGTTTTATTTTGCGATGCAGTGAGTCAGAGGCCGCCTGCAGGAGCTCTGTTTTCAGTGGGTAAATAAAGAAAACGAGATTAGTTGTGTTGCTTGTTATTGCCCCAATACCAATAAAATATTCTTTAGTTCACTTGTTTTAAAGATTTTCCAACAAATTTTAATTTCTAACTGATGTAGGTGACTAAACGTGGACAGAAACTAAGCTTTACAGCCTATTATCATATTAAAAAGTCAATGAATTTGCACCATTAATCAAAAGTTTCATCCTATATGACATTTACAAGGATTTTTCCCAGTCAGGACCTAATTTATTCCGACGTCACGTCACCCTGATCCTGCAGTTCATTCCCTTTATTCCCCATTGACACACACGCAGCACGGCTGAGCGGCTCCACCTCTCCCAGCCGTTAACGTGGATCCGGCTTGTAACTGGGATTTTATTTGGAACATGTCACCAGCGATGATATAATGTGACCACGTTTAACTATTCATTAATATTTCCTCCTTCTGTTAAAACTCATGTTCAACCTCAGCGCTAATTAATTACCCGCAGCCGATATATCAAAGTGTAACCTTCCTGCTGCCGGGCCAGACACACGGAGGTCACTCACAGGTCACAGATTCAGCAGCACCTCTAACAGCGGAGGTCACGTGGATGTCACATAAGCATATAGATACCATCTGTACGTGATGGGGAGGACGTTCTGCATCTCTCTGAATGATGAAACCCCCCCAGATCAGCCCCAGAGCCCCTGGACCTGAGTAATGAAAACAATTAACGTCTCTAATTACCATCCTAAATCAGCGCTCAACACGCTGCCCATTGATTTGATAGACTCCCTGAGTTACGAGCGGCTCCCGATCGAACGGCGTGCCGCGTAAAATGCTTTACGGCGAGCCGATTCAGCCTGCCAACCTCTCGCAGGGAGAATAAATCTCAGGAATATAGGCACAGGAAGCCCCGCCATCAAGTCAGAAAGGGTCTGAGGGGACGCATGCATCTGGCAAACGCCGCTGTCCAAGTGTAGGAGCTAATTGCTGTGAGGTAATGGCCTAATCACTCAGCGGCTCCATGATCGCTGCAAATGCTATTTGTAAATACAACATTTGCTGATGAATACAGGTGTTTATCACTCGTCTCAGCTGAGTCGGGAGGACGCGAGACGTTCAAGCCACTAGGTGTCCCGATGCTGAGTCTCAGCCGAACAACGAGACGCTTCTCTGTTATCTGGGGGGGGGGGGAGTTACAACCCAGACAAACTAAGATGGAGTATCAGTGTTTAACAAGTGCATCAGCTCTGTTTTATTAGCAGAGCGGCCGTGTTTTATTAAGCAGATAACATGTAGAACAAGATTAAAAACAGAGCACGCTTGTATTTTACAGTGCGGCCGAGGCTCAGGAGGATAAAGGGAGAGAGGGATGGAGAGGCAGAGAACAAACGGAGAGGGCAAAGGAGAAGAGCATCTCTTTCCTTCTTCGTTTTCTTTCTGTGGTGTCTTTTTTTTGTGGGGATCTGCACTGTAGCAGTGACAAGAGAAATGTTAACTGGCCTGTACATTGGAATAACAATACCAGCGCTGACAGGCAGATAGCTGTTGACAAAGCCTCCCCTGACAGAGCCACGCAGGAGAGGGATACAAAAAAATAAAAAAGAGGAGCCGGCGTCTGTTCTCGCAGCGTGAAACACGCACACAAGCATCAGAGCTGCAGAACAAATAACACAGGCAGCCGCACGGCCCGGTGACTTCTCTCAGACAAATGCACACCTACGTGGTATTCTGGAAAAAAACGCTCAAGTCTGATCAGATGCAAAACACGCCGGGAGGATTAAGCTGTTTGCAACACGGGTGATAGGATATCTCCTCCTGCATCACAGCTTAATAACAGCTAAGTACTCTGCTAAAGCCTGACCCCATCCATCGATCGCTGTCCTCACCTGAACAGCACAAACACACAACACACACACACACGCACGCACGCAAAAGACACAATCTCGCACAAGCAAAATACAGTGGCAATTTCAAGATAGCATCTGGGCGAGCCCGGGCCACAATCTCCTCGACGTGAGTGATGTCCGCTCATTTCCCTTTGGGGATGAACAAAAAAGAGAAGAGCAGGGGAGTCTCTCTGCTTCTTCGAACCACGAGGAAAAGATCCTTGTGTTCGGAAGGAGCAACACAACAGAGGATCAGGGGGGAGGAATATCATAAGGCTAAAAATAAAAATATATTGATCAAGTTATGATTTCAGGAGGCTACAGTGCAGAGCTTCTAAAGTATAGACTGTAAATAAAGATGGATGACTCCCCCAAATAGAGCCGAAACATCTGGATCCCCCTCTGGTGGCTGGCTGCAGTATAGAACATAAACCCTGCACGACTAAGACAAATCTAAATACACGTCAAATAGACGGTTTACCTCATTTTAGGTCGTTCTTATCAAACTGATATTTAATCGGTTATTTGATGATATAAAAATGGGCTGAGCCTGACTCCCGATTGGTCAAGCACGTGTAGAGGATGAAGGTGAACTTGACGAGGAAGATGTTTGCACGAATATGAGACAAAAATGCAAATATATCGGTTCAGATTCGCTTCAGATCGTTCAGACTAACTAATGGTGCGCGGCAATGGACAGCGTTTTATTTCAAATTAGCCAATAACAAACGAGAGTCTGTCACTGGAAGTCTTACCGGAGCGCTTTGGATGAGTTAATCGGAGGAGCTTTTCATAAAAGATAAATAAAACAGCCAAGTAAACAGCCTGGAGCTGCAGCGAGCGTTGGCTCCGTCAGCCAGCAACAGGAGAAAATGCCAACCACACACAAACTGCTCTATCAACAAACAACATCATAAAGAGAGAATTTTATCGAGGGACGGACGAGATGGGAGAAGATAAGAGGAAAGTGAACCAATCCCTTCGGATGCGACCTTTACAGCAACCTGAAATAAGTTGGAACAATCTTACTGGACACAGAAACTGAGCGTGTTGGTGAATATCCAATGGAGAAAAAAAAAGCCTGTTAGAAAAGACAAGTACTGCACTAAAATCCATTTTATGAACATTAACTGCAATTTCATGTTGATTTGTTCCCTTCCGTGAAATATAAAAAAAAAACAGATCTGCACCACAGCGACCGGCTCTAATCGCCAACCCTTTCAACTCCGTCCCTCCCACCAGGCGCGGGAACAACAGCTGGATTGGAAGTAATCCAGCGAATCAAACCCGCCCCTGTGTTTTGTTTGTGACGGGACGCAGGTGCTGGGGACACAATCCGATCCCTGCCAGCCTCCATATCGGTAATAGACTGAAACAATAGACGAGCGGAGACAATGAAACAGCCGTATTTATGCTTGTCCTTGTCGCATCGCATCAGTCTGGACGGTGCTGATGGAGCCGATCATGAAGAGCCTCTTTTGTGAGGTCTGTCGGCGGTTTGCTGTGCCAGGGGGGGGGGGGGGGGGGGCTGGCACGCCTTCAAAGCATGTGGGTACGTTCCCCATCAACGTTTGACACAGGCTTTTCAATGGTGCTGAGACAAATTCTGGCTCTTTGCTGGTTGTAGCTGGTATTTCATGTTGCACAGTATCTTCAACAGGGAAAACTAATATTACAAGTTCTTTGTAAGGAAACCAGAGCTGGGCAATGTGGGCACGATAAAATAACAAAGAGTTAGAGCCAAGAAAACACAGAAACAAAAGAGAAGACTTAACAAAACTCTCCCAGAGGATTACGCGAGCAAGGAGCACTTTAAAAATATATAAAACAAAGACGGTAAGAAGCAGAAAAATCTGTCTAATGACGAGGAACCTTAATAATAAAGGGTAAACTGTTCCAAAGCTGTGGAGCCGCAGGGGAACGACTCTATTTTATGTCTTATAACTACTTTGTTTTGCACATTCTTGGATCTTTACCCCAACAAACACACAACGTAAATTACATGTTAACAAACATCGCTTTGTCATGTTGCTGATTACAAGATGGCTTCTCCATTGGATCTGGAAGTCGGCCCAACTCCAGCCAGCACACTGTTCATCTGGTGGTGGACAAAATTAGAGCATGGAGTGGATTTCAAAATGGCCAGGGCCAGTGGAGGGTTAAACTGGGACTGGCACACGCAAACACACAAATCCCCCCCATACCCTTGTTCACAATCTGTACAGTTGCCAAGCAATGAAAGGAACTCTCCAGCGTCGGCCTGACGGATCCCTGGCCCCTCGACAACGAGCAAAGTTGGTGCAGATCGATAACAGCGGATCATCGCTTTGTACGTACAGACACACAAACACACACACACACAACATGGTTAGTTGTGTAACCTTGGACGCTGTAAGGCTTGTTTTCCCCTGTTTCATTTGTCATCGAAGTCACAAGGACAAGAGCCCAGGACAGATTTGTGCAGCGAGATGTGCTGAACTTCAAATCCACCTTGAAATGTGCAAGGCCTTAAAAGGAAAAGCATACAAAGACCCGCGATGCTGCAGATATCAACATTTCGAAAAACTTCACTTAAAAAATTTGGAAATTGATTACTCGGCCTCCCCGTGGCGTCTTAAACTGGCCGCGGAGCAGAGGGTGAAATCGTGTTACAATTAGTGTGGTTGAGAGGTGGGCCCAGCTGCTGCAACATGAACCTTGGTTCATGAGAGCAGCTGTGGCCAGAGTGGGGAGAGAATACTGAGAGACTCCCACCGTGCCTTCACCTATTGGAGGAATGTCTACAGCCAAAGGGTTCAAGAACAAATAACCACTACAGCGCGCCATCGATATCTGCTGCGTATCGATCCACCACCACCTCTGGCTCTCTCGGGCGGAATAAACAACCAACCTTGGCTCCTTCCTCCTCGACTGCAGGTATTTTCTTCGACTTCTATCTGAATTTCATGTGTGGTCATTACATATTTTCTTTTTCCATCTGCCGGCTGAACAGCAGGAGCCTTCTCAATACCGGAGAGGTTTATTTATTTTGTGGTATAAAAAAAGACGGGAATATAAGATGAACATGCCTCGCTCCCGCCTCCTTCTCACCCCGTCGGTTATGCAGCAGCTGACGGGGTCCAGCAGGTGGCACATGGCGTTGTGGCTTGTGTGTGTGCACGCATGGTTAAAAATACCTTGACCCTGACACTAGTCCGAACGCTGCCCCGCATAGCAGAGATAGTCTCGCGGGTCCCAACTGTGCCTCCTCCATTCCAGCACACGTCTGGTCTGTGCATGACATTCATGCGTGTTTGTCAGTATATTTATAATTTTTCAAGGAAACCCCTTCAAGCAGCCAACACGCCAATTAACCTGCTGTCCGACAGAACTACACGGCAGGTGTTGGCAGTGGGTGAAAACTCAGGGCAGCCTTGAGTGTAGCTCCTCTGGAATGGAGGTCGTCCGATATGCGGCCTCCTCTGCCCCCGTCTTTCACATTTATTTTGAAGTTGAGAAAGAGTTAATTTCTTCGACTCTCGGATCTTAACTTTTATAAAAGGAGAAGAGTCTGACCCAAGAGAGCAGGCTCTGCTAAGATTCAGTCCCTGACTAGCATTAAAGAAGGGGGGGGAATGAACTACATGATCCCAGCGCGTCGCTAAAGCTCAACACTTTGAACTCTGCAGTAGAAGTGATCCGCCGGTGCCTACATTAGGAATTCTTCCTCATTTCTTTGAGATTCTTCAAATGCTTCATGTCTCTGAAATCTGTACAACCTCAGCTGACAGGTCGTGTCAGTCAATAAACCATAATAAATGATAAAAGTACGGAAGTTGTGTTTAAATGTTTGTCATTGCTAAATAAACACGAGTGTACAAGGTAGTGAGGGAGAAGACGGAGGCTTTGACTTTCTGCTGCAAAAAGACTGGATGTTTAAACTGTTATTAATTCTATTCTATTTAAGAATGAACGTTCTGACTATTAGAGTTGTTATAGTTATCTGTAGCTGCATAATAAAGACACAAAGAGAACAACACAACCTGTGAATGGTTTGGTTTATGTTGAAAAGACCAACAGGCTCCACCTGTGATGACTTGCAACTACAAACACTACAACACTATGAAAGGGTTTCTTACTTCATGAGTCTAGACACATGAAAACCATCAGAGTTCAGCGTGAAGGCGAAGCAGCCTGGATGATAATGCAACACAACAGGTTGGAGAGAGCTGCCGTACACTGTTTACTAACCTCGTTAAGTCTGCGCAGGTCAGGGAGGAGGTTCTACGTTCCTGTGAATCACCACAGATATCAAAAAGATTCTCAAATGTTTGATTTTGTCAGCAGAAAAATCTGCAGCGCTGAGATATGTAAAGACGAAGTGTGAAGAGGAACAACAACTACAGAGATGAAAAGATGCAACTGAGGAGGCGGAATCTATACACAAACCAAAATAAGCTCAGCCTGGTTTCATAACTGACCCCGCGGACTGTTCTCCGCTCGCACTCAGGCATCTGGCCGTCTGCCTTTCTACATGTTTGGGTGAGAGAGCAGGAGGTTTTCATTTTAGTCTAACTCCTACTGAGCTCATCAGTTCTCTTGCGAGTTGCAGGCAAAATAAAATAAAATACACAGAGATAATTCTTGACTGATTTGTAGAGAGCGTGTATCGGCCGTGTCGTGGAAATCTGCTTTCTAGTTTTTGCGTAATTTTCCTAACAAGCAAACAAATCAACCAACGGGGGCGAGAGCGTGACCTTCTCGGCCGAGGTAAAAAGAAGAAACTCAAGAGGCATAAAAAACCCTTGACTTGCACTATTGTGGCAGGTGAACCTCAAACACTGTTCTTTGAGGGAAAATGGCTCTTTTTTATTTCTCTTATTTTCTGTAGCGGCCCGCTGCAGCCGTGTAAAATCACTATGTTCGAGGTTTGGTTCCTGCCGCAGCTCAGGCACTTTGCTGTGACAGTGAGTGGTGCTCCGTAAGCACTTAGCAAGGCAGGTCCTCGACATCTACCTCCTCCAGATACAATGGAGGTTTGCGGGGAAGAGACAGCGAGAGGGGCGGTCGATGTCTATTTTAATGCGCGGTGATAGACAGGCTGACAGCGGCGGCAACGGCGGCGCCCTTGTTCCCTTCCTCTTCCCCCGTTCCTTCTCCCTATCTCATCTTCTGCGCTGCAGCGACGGTGATGGGCCCACAGCTGTGACACATGTGGAGTGTATCTGTCACAGGACAAAAAGGCAATCGGTCGAGCCATCCGCTCCAATATGGAGGCATTTCTCGCCTGCTTGTCACTGGCGCGAAGAGGTCGTGATCAGGGAAGCTGTCGCCCACCTCCGCACACATGACAAAACGAATAGGATCTTCCCCTCGCTTTTCATTCCCAGCTTCGGTGCTACTATATTTTCTTTTTCATCGGCAGAGTCATGACAAGAAAAAGGTTTTCCAGGGAGAGAGGGAACAGGGAAGATGTCTCCATCAAAATGCAGCACTGTGACGTCAATTTTAATATTAAAAAATTCAAATTAACTCTAATGTTTGGGGCAAAACCGAAGCCGCCGAACATCCTTTAATAAAAGCATCCATACAGAAATACACTGTACGAGGAGCTTTTGAACAGGCAGCACTTCACTTAATATAGAGGATTGGGAGAAAAATAAATAAACATATACAAATAATGGAGAGGGAGACGGAGGATATGAGAGAGCAGGTGCCAGTCGGCCCACCTCTTCTGCTCGGGGAAAACACGACACCTCTCTCACCTCTGTCTGAGGCAGAGCGGCGAGGGGGGGGGGGCGCGGCGGACGTGACTCACTCAGGAGGCAAACATACTTTTTATTTTTAAAATATTTTCACACAGACGCCGACCGGGATTCATTCTTCTGGATTGGTTTCGTGAGTTTCCTGTGAGTCACAAGTGACAGGGCAGACGTTCTCAATAATCTATCTATGATCTAATAGAATGGATGATGTAGATCATAGAGATGTCAGACCCTGCCCCACCGACGAGGGAATCAAACGTTGAACTGAGAGAAGGGGTGAGGGAGGATCGGCGGGAGGAGAGCAGCCGCTGCGGGTTCGCTGCCAAGTTTCCTGCCTCGCTCTTTATCTCCGTCTTCCTTGCTGTCGTTTCTGAAGCCGCAGTAAACACAGGTGTTTTTTTGCTTTATACTCCAGGGGGCCCCCGCCGCCACACGCCGCCCCTCAGCTCCGCCCCCTCAGTAGTATATTGGAATGGCTGCTGCAAAGTTCCCATTTTTGTTTTACCGCTGTTGTCTTTACTCGCCACCTGTCTACACACACACACACACACAGACACACACACACACACTATCAGAGGCCGTCTTTTACTGTCCAGTTGTTGTAATCCGGAGCAGACAGGCTCGTGGCCTTCAGCTGCCACGCCGACAACAAAGAGAAGTGTTGAGTGATTGAGGGTTTTTTCACCCTGTCACTCGACTCTCGGACTACATGGGTGGGAGGACGCCTGCAGACAACATGCAGGGCAACAGTAGGGAAATAAATGACAATCTTAATTATCTCGTTAGCTAAATACCACAGACAGACAGTCAATCACCACAAGATGGCAGTGTCCATATCCGGGATAGTCTGGCTTCATCTCTTCATAGTGGACACACGTTGTCCATCTTTATTTACAGCGCAGCTCACCAGCTACGAGTGTCTTCCTCGTTTTCACCCACAGACATGGAGAGTGGTATTGATCGAGCCTGCTCCACATAATGTTATTATGATATATAGAAGATAGGATTACACATATAGCTCAGGCTGTGCATTAGAGGGCTTTTGAAAATGGATTTTTGGCAACTGAAACTAGATTTTGAGGCTTTAAGTGTCTTTTCCATTCTGAACTGTTGTGGTTAAAACTGCAGAAGAATCTTAAAAATCATGCACGACAATAAATTATGATGCTTTCTGTGCTCGACACAGACGAAAGCAAAACAATAAATTCAACCCTGCAGCCTTATAAGAAACAACCCCACACCTTTGATTCACAAATGCTACCGTATGTCTGAGGCACGCCAAGTTTAGAGGGGGGGGGGGGGCTCCAGGGGCCTCCGACTGTGTGTGTGTGCATGTTGTGGTGCCAGCGCTGAGGCTTGGCACAAAGCAGGCAGTGCCACCAAGAGGGGTAGGTGCAATGGGGCATGGTCCATCTGGCCATGGTGGGCAGGACAGGTGCTACCTGTCAGCGGTGAGAGGTTCAGAGAGTGAGGTGCACGGAGAGGAAGAGGAAGAGGAAGAGGAGGAGGTTGGAGTTCCTCAGAAAGCACAGTAATGAAAAGATGTGTCGTCTGCCATGTGTGTTTACGTTGGTTATCACCTCTCCCACCGAGGAAAGCTCACACCAGTAAAGAAATAACAATCTGCTGAGCTCACACATGAGAGTAAATCCCACACAGATGTGCACACACACATAATACACCTCATTACATCACCGCTGTCGACCAGGCAGATTCCCTCCATTATCCGCAGAGATAAGGCAAACAGGCAGGCGCTGGGAGTCGTTAGCCAAAGCTCTGTAAACTCATCTGAAATCTACGCGGTGTGTGGAACAGCAGAGCTCAACAAAACTGGACACCGAATTGCCAATCAGCGGGAAAAACACCCGCTCCCTCTGGCTCGCACACACCTGCACGCCGACCTTCTCGACCTTTGCCCCGTCCGTCTGTCAATTTGTGCAGCACCTCTCCATTAGGTGGGCGCTGACATGGCAGCTCCTGGCCCGAAAACAGTGTTGATGCTCATCATTGCTGCTAACAGTGTTAATGTAGGTCCACTCTGAACCCACGGAGCCAGGTGGTTATTTTCTCACTCCCAGAGAACGTGTGTAGTGATTCGATGCAGCGCTGCAACAATGGAGTCCGGCAGCCGTTATACATTGTTGTGACTGCTTGTCTTTCCAGGCTATTTCCAGAAGTACTTTAAACCGCGAGCGGCCTTGAATACATTTCAAGGGCCGGGCTGCCAGACGCTTTGCAAGAAGAGTCGCCTCCGACCTGCACAGCAGCGCTCGCTCTCTGTCTATCTTTCAGGGAACTCAAACAGGCACACTGCTATCAGCGTGTATCATTTCTGCTTCACATCCATCAGCGGGCTGCTGTTCGCTAACCGCCAGCGAGCGCCCTGCGAGAGCACGCAGCACTTCCCCTTCCACTTGTGTGCGGCGGGGCAGTGGCGGCGCGAACAATTTGCCTCTGATTGCTTCCCATTTTCCCTCGGCGAGTTCAAGCTCGGACGCAGACGAGAGGCCGAGTGGAGGGAGGCGAGCTCGGGGGGGGTGGAAGCGAGGATGGTTAAATGGAACACAAATGTTCGCAAAACAAAACCCAGACTGAGTTGCCCTCAGACACAGAGGTAGAGGCCATGTGCCACCAGGCCATTTTTCATAGTTATTATGACCAGGCCCAGAGCGCTGAGGTCCGACACCTCTGACCTCTACAGCAGGTCACCATTACAGATGTGATGTGTGTGTGTGTGTGTCCATGTGTGTGTGTTTGATCTTGTTGGGGAGCAGGGACCACGACTGCACATGTGCCTCTTAGCGTCCGCACAATAATTCACCCGTCAGCCCTGAAGAGCGGAGCAGCGCGGCTATTTCTGCTCACCGTCATTACCATCACCATCAACATTACCTCCCGCTGCCCCCGTCAACTCCACACCCCCCAAGAATCTCTCACACACGCACACACACACACACACACAGACACACACACACACAGCTTGTTGTTCTGCAGGTCAGAGCCGAGTCCCGGTGTGCGGACTCATTGGCAGGCAGGGTGAATAACAGGAATTGCAGGGAATACTAAGTCCAAAAAGGGGCCGGTGTTATGCACTCTCCCACTATAGATAGAACATGGTCGAGGTCTTCACTCTGCTGTTTCACATACTCAACTAACAGGAGCGGCTCTGCCAGGAAGCGTCGCTGAAAAACTCCCAGTAAAGAAGCGTTCTTCTAATCAGCCGTGAAGGATTTGGGTCCAAAATTAGACATAAATGACACTTTCTCTTTCACAATGAGTGACGGCACAAAACTAATACAAATTAAAGTACTTTTTAGGGCGAATTAAGCTTCTCTGGATCCTCCGCCTGAAAAAATTACAACTCTTGTAAGGACTAGCTCCTCTGTATTACAACGACACTGAATAATGAATTCAATGAGTTGAATAATTGAACGTCAGGTAATGATTTTTCTCCCCCTCTGAACTGATAACGGGCATGAATTCACATGTATTTAATAACGAGCATGAAGAGGATAATACTGCGCTCGTGCTCCGGTGCAAGCGGCGACCCTATTTACAGGCTTTTTACAAGAGTAATCCATTTATTAATTCATAACAGGCGCAGCAATTCCTTATCAGAGGATTAACTCGGAGCACCTAACACCGTGCAGGTATCAAACAGGAGCCACGGGTTGATTCACTATCAAGGCTTTGGACCGAGACAAGTGTTCACAATGTGGGCTAAATATACGCCAGCGCCCAGTCCCAGCCGTGACCCCCAGTGACCCCTATCACGGCAATAATAGCCGTGGAATGAATTGTTAGCATGTTTGCTAAATTAAACGGGGAACCTTTTTAGCTCCTTTCCGCCGCGGCCCATGGAGCGGGCTTTGTTGTCCTGATAAACACAAACATGAGTTGCCAGGAGTTTTAAATGATGCCATATGGGAGGATATCTATGAGTGTGTGTGAGAGTGTGTGTGTGTGTGTGTGTGTGAGAGTGTGTGAGAGTGTGTGTGTGTGTGTGTGTGTGAGAGTGTGTGAGAGTGTGTGTGTGTGTGTGTGTGTGTGTGTGTGTGGAGTCGCAGCAGCCGGCCCAGCAAGACTCTTTCAACTCGACAGCCAAATAAAGTTAAAGGCAGTTAGATAGTGGGAGAGGCGCAGCGCCAGAGGTCACGCTGCTTTGGATGATAATCTGTCTCCTCCTCCTTTTTTCCTTTCTTTCTTCACAGTTTTCAACCAAACCACCTTAAATGGAGACAACCGGTGTCGAGGATATTTATATCAGGCCTGTCTGCGGACGAGCTGGACAGAAATATTCTTGGTTTGACAAGATTAGTGACATGTGAGAAGGGATTGTAACTCACTTTTCCCCTCGGAGTGCAGGCCTCGCTGAGTCGGACCATAATAAAGATACATTCCTGATGTTGTATTCCAATGGAGCGTGGCTCGCTGTTAATGAGCGGCAGAGAAACGGCCGATTCCCTTTCCTGAATGTTCTGCCATCATCTTTTATGGAGTGAGATACAAAGAGCAATTAACGGAAATAACCTCAAACATCCTTGGTAATAGACAAACAAGCCGGCGCCTGTGATTGGCTGTGTATTCCGTGGAGAGTCCGCTTAGCAGCATTACACAATGTTCTTAAGATGATAAGTGCTTTAAGATATAATAAAAAAACAAATGAAATGTACTTATTGAACCCAGGGGAACGTTTGAAGCAGGAGAAGGTTGCTGCAGTTTTTAACAGCGAACTGCGAAGTGTGTGTTCGCTGCGTGATAAAGTTCATCTGGGTAGATTCTTTCATCTGGATGTTCAGAGCATCACGAACAGGTACGAGGAAACAAGCTGGAGAGAAGATGGTCAAACGGTGCTCGTGGTACAGTAATAAGTGTTTTAATCATAGTGATTAGAATAATAATTAGAGCCGGACTGATATTGATTTTTTGGGGCAGAGCTTGATATCAATATTAGGGAGTAAAACATTTCTAATACCAATATATCCTGCCGCTATATATTTAACAAAAAACTTGGCAATGACAATAAGAAAACACAAAAAGCCAAATATATAGGATTTTAATAGTAAAATAGAATGTAGAAGATACAGTAAATGCATCAAAAAAGCTTGAAAGGCACAGCAAACTCAAATATCTGTCCCTCGTTGAGTATTTAAAGCTACTTTTATTTTTATAAATGATCTTCTGCTTCCTTCACCAGTGGAATTAATAATGACTGAATTTCAACAACAACAAAAAAAAACACAGCCCGGTTCGTCAGCCCAGACGAACGCAGGCCAACACTCCTAAACAAAGAGCGCGCTGCCCTCTGAGGCATTAAGCACAGAGGATAATCCATCCAGCCCAGCAGTGCTCCCCACCACACTGGAGCTCATAAAAATCAGATAATTGAAAAGCCACAGCCTCACCTCCTCCTCCTTTCAGCCCCTGCCAAGTGTAACTGCAAGTGAGCAAATAAAAAATCTCAGACGGCTATTAATAATTCATTTGCCTGATATCGACTCTTATTCCATTGTGTTTTTTCGCAGCTCATTAGAAGCTGTCCAGCTTGGCACAGTAATTGGTCAATAGGGGTGATAGATGACCGCCACGCACGAGCTCCTGAAATCCTTGTGCACAAGAGAAGGACGATTGTTGCCTCTGCAACTTTGGAACTGGTTTATTATGCACGGTCCCTTTGGGGAATTTCTCAGGAGCGTCACGCTTATGGAGTCATTTCATGAGAGTCCGTCTTTTTACGATGCCACTTGTGTATCAGTTCATCGTATGATGTGAAAAATATGGAAGTGTGATGTGGAATCTTGCTCCCCGGGGTGATTCCAATTCAAAGAGCTCTCGTTCTGTGTCATCCAGGCCCTGCGTCTCTCCAGGGTCGGTGATATTGTACAAAATAATAATAAAAATGCTGTCAGCCAGCCTGCAACAGAAATCAATGAGGACCAGCAACATGTTTCCTCGAACACACCTGAGTCCGAGAGGAATAACAAGCAGCTATAGACGGAGCGGGCGGCGAGGGAGGGGAGCGCATGTCATATATCATAAGAGGGAGTGGAGACGAAAGCAAACTATTCCAGACGCTGCGGAGTAATGAGCGCTCGCAGTCAAAACATTCACGCATATCCATGGTGACCAGACGTCTGCGAAGACAGCGGGGAGACAACCACGTGTGCATGAGTAAAGTGCAACCTACACACACACACACACTCCAGGAGATGACACGGACAAGTACTTACTGTTCTGTTCAATCTATAAATTCCTCCCACTGAGCGGCAAGCGCCGCTGCCTCCATACTCTTCCTCGCCATCCATCATGTCCCCACCCCCCTTTGTCCCTCACCTCTCGTCCTCCAGCATGAACCCAGGAGAGCCTGTGTGTGTGTGTGTGTGTGTGTGTGTACAAAACTGAACCTGGACCTACTGTACATCCTCCTCACGACACACACACATGTACTCATGCACAAACACACGCTGCCCCGAGGTCAGAGCCCCGGGCCCTGCGGCCCTGCCAGGGGGCCGGCTTTTGTCCGGACAGAGGGCCCAGAGGTGGACAAAGAGCGAGCCAGGCCCACGGAGGGCTGCGACCATCCGTCTTCTTAATGGCCCTGTCACCTTTCATAATAGATTTTAATTCGGCTACGCGCCACGCAAGGGGAAAACAAGGCCTTCATGATCCAACGAGGGCTCGAACAGCAGGATGTGGCCGCCGTCCAAAAAAACAGTGGCTCAGACCAGAGTTGTTCACACGAGCCGCTGACTCACTCACAGGCAGATTTGTGGTCATCAGGCAGCGGGACCGGCCAGTTTTAAATCATTTTATAAATCTATGCCATCAAAAAAAAGATTTTAAATCTTACAGGGATTAAGTTAAAGTGTAGGGATCAAACAACAGGATGGAATAGTAATTAAACCACGAGGCCTGGGTCGGCACCGGGTCTGAGAGCATCTGCTGCTATTACTGGGATTTGGCAAAATCTCTTTTTTAGTTTTAAGCCATTTGTTTGTCTCTGTTTTTTCATTGTGTCTCCTCTCTAGTGTCGAGTTAAAAACACACTAACGTTACTCAAGAGTTTCCTCAAAATGTGTAGCTGAGATAATGTGGATTCGTAGAGAATCAACAGTTTATGAATCTTCAATACTTTTTAGAATAATATCCAAAGGATCCTGATGGATTTGTGTGGGGTCTTTGTGGGATGTGTGAGCTAATTTCTAAATATCTCTGAGAAACTTGTTCTAGCTGTAGCTGTGTTTGTTCTGCCCCGACCATCAGGAGTGACTCACACATCCATTCAGTCAAAATGTGTCCGAGGGGAATCTGGGATTACAACATCCTCAAACTCAGGTCACGAGCTGATGCGCTGAACACTACAAGTTTTCCGAAGCTGCCGTCCAACTCGACCTCCCAGCGCCAGTGTTCAGGCATAAAAACTGGAAGCAACAACAACAATCACGGGATCTTTACGATTTGTGTGGAACTGCACCAGTGGGGCTGAAAATGATTAAAAATCCAAACACGTGCTATAGATTTATCAACAGAATACACCCACAACACTGCATTGAGACGGGCAGTGGTCAAAGTTGATCTGGAGATGTTACATATCCACAGGGAGAAGTGTCCTCCTCTTCACCACGGACAGCTTTCCTAACTTTTCTCCAAAAGTCAAGAGACAGTTGAGTGTCTGCAGCTGAACACACCAGCTCCTCGCTCGGCCGGCTCTCCACTCGTGGTCGTTTAAGCCGCCGACTCTCCTCGGCCTCCGGGCTCTGCAGCAGCCAGCGAGGCAGCCGGCCGGGCCGAGCGACCGACCCGTGGCCAGCTCTGTTGACAAATTGATATCTGATCTGTGCTGCAATTGGCGGGGGAGCAGACTATTCCAGTGTTTCGGCTGTCGGCTGCCAGCTCCGAACAGCTGAGGGATTAGCTCCGGGCTCTGTGAGGCTGAACTTGCATTGTTCATTGAATGTTATGCACCAAATCAGACTAATGGGAGAAAAGCCTGAAGTGTGTCGTCGGGAGAAGAGGTTTTGGGTGGGTTTTGTTTTGGCGGCGCGGAGCCACCAACCCCGCATGTGCTGAGAAATATTCACGTGACACGTCTTCATGTATGTGTGTCACACCAGCAGTGTGTGTGTGTGTGTGTGTGGCAGTCAGGCAGTGGAATGCAATGCAAGTGGCAGTGCTGCTATTCTGGGTGCTTTTTCCCGGTGAGTGCGAGTGTGTGTGTGTGTCATCAACATAGCACAGGGGGGGGGGTTCAGCTATTCCAGGGGGAGTCCTGATTCCTGGCATTAGCGTTTTTATGCGTACGTGTGTGTGTGTGTGTAAGAAGTGTTTCCATGTGTGGTGGGTGAGGGTTGAGGTCACTAAGTCACAGAAAACCTAAACACAACCTACATGTCAAAAACTAAAAAACAATTACGCCGTCTGTTCAATTTGAATCAATCACTAATTAAAACACAAGCCAGATTTTACACAAACTTTACTCTTGACGTACTTCAAGAAAACATTAATACTTCAACATGGTTGATTCGTAGATGATTTCCTTGCCATCTTTGTGTACAGTTCAGTTCAGGGTGAATCTTTCCAGAGCAGCACTCTCTTCCCTATGGCCAAAAATATCGGCGTGTTGTTGTAACACACACACACACACTCAACCCCTTCCTGTAAAAGCAGCTATGGCACTCCCCGGCTTACACCTTTTTATAAACCACGCTGCCCTGTTTTGTACCACAATATTTCACATCACCAGGCAGCGACACACACACACACACACACACACACACACACACACACACACACACACACACACACACACACACACACACACACACACACACACACACACACACACACACACACACACACACACACACACACACACAGGTCCCATCTGATCGACTGCAGAGAGGCTTGTTGTCTCCTCCAGCGATTCTCCAGGAGCAAGCCGACATCGTTTCCCTCACTTTGTTTCTGCCTCGGTCAGAACGCTCCGTCGCCGCGAGAGAAGTTACATTTTATTTCCAAAATACCTGGGAAGAATCTTGAAATGTAGCCGTCACTAACTCAAAGACACACATGAATCGCTCTTTAAAGACGCGTTTCGCGAGCGGAAGATGACTCACAACATCAAGATGCTCTGGCTCGCTTCCACGCTAGCGATCGTTTTGTAAGAGCAGGTGTCCGCTGTGTTCAAACGCTTCCTAATTAGACGTAAACTCTTTAAAAAATACATCAAGAATCGCCTCTACAGGGCGATACACCTGTTTGAACAATGTTGGACAAGACTGAATTAGCATGAGGCATCAAAACAGGATATTTCAAAAGTGGGTATTAAAAAAAAAAAACGTCTGTCACAGCTGAATACAGGATTTCTTCTCTCCCAGCCGGTGGGTTAAGGCAGAATCTCAAGGACTTTTAAGGAACAAAGAACACAGAGAGGAAGGCTCCATTCTCCCTGACACGGGGGGGCAAGCGAGGGATCGATCGGCGAGTTCGCGCAAACATGTGCCGTACATTTACAAGACCTTGACCGGGGCCTGTGTCCACGACAGGCAATTCCATTACTCACAGTCGGGGTGAAAGGTCAGGGAGCGATCAATACGAAGAGGATGAAGGAAAAGGACTCACTGCGTCCGCTCTGTGGTCCTGACCCGCCCACACGAGAGGTGTCGGGGAGGGAAAACAGACACACCTTGACCCCGGCGAACCCGGTAGCCAGTGGCAGAATCACCTGGTAGCAAAGCCCCATTGTTCAGGTTTGACAGGTGAGCGAGTACTCACGGGAAGAGAAGACACTGCAGAGGGGCCACGGATTCCTCTCAAGCTTATGTATTTACAACAGTTACTTACAGGAACGCTTATTTGAATTCCAATACTGTGCAGTCGCTCATGAATATGGAGCGTGGGTTGCTGAATAAAAAAAAATACAATCTCAAGCAAAAAGCTGTTGTTTGATGTTGCTGTTGCACTGAGCTGCAGTCTTGAAGCCTCAGTTTGACATTTTGTCCAACTCCATCTTGGGTTGGTTTTTTTTTCAAAGCAGAAGTTACGAGAGAAGAAACCGGAGATTGAGACGTAAACTCCTCAGGAAACTGTTTACTGACGTGATAAATCAAGTGAGGAGTCAAAGGACACAAGCTCCACGCACTTCACTACTTTACTTTCCAACCAGAGTCTGGGTCTGTTATTTTAAATATAACTTTGACCTTTGAACTTGAGTGTTAAGAAGCAACAAAACACATTAATACGAAGTCTGATGAGTTGTTTTATTAACGTGAACAGTCCCTATGATATGTTCTTTTGATTAAAAGCATCATATTAGCAAATTACCAACCATTTGTACAAACTGCGACCACACTCCTCCCGTCTGACTAACACCAGCGAGCCGGGCCATCATGTTTTACAAGTACTTGTTCAGGTCGAGTACAAAGGACGGAAAGTATAACGCAGAAGCTTTATTTCCTGAAGCTATTGTATGTTTTAATCTCCCTCCGTGTTTGAAAGCACTTTGACTTCCTCTGAGTCAGTCGAGGAAATTAATTCACAGACATGATTCTGCCAATAGAGTTTAAACAAGCGGCCACGATGCAGAACAGCAGTTTCCACCGCGACTGGCTCGAGGCGCTGAGAGGAGGAGACATGCAGCAATTTACTATTTTACTGTGGCCAGGCCATCGCACACGAGCACGTTAACACAACTGCACAACGCTGCGACACAACTGCACACGTTACAACAGGAATGTAACTTTGAACTTTATTTCTTCCTGTGGAAATAAGCCTCAAAACATTAGCCCCAAACCTGTTAGCTTTAAATGCTAAATGCTAGCTTAAAATACAGCCTGTTAGCTTAAAATACAGCCTGTTAGCTTAAAATACAACCTGTTAGCTAACAGTGAGTGAAGCTAACTCACCAGTTTCCTCGTTGTTTGAACAGTTTGATAAAAAACTGGTGAAAAATCCTCAGCAGATGTTTCCCAGCAGCTGGATCCACAAACAGCAGGATTCCCAACACGTTAAACTGACAAACCAGCATCAACTCCCACATCTGTCTTCACCGGAGCGGCCATTGTTGTTGTTGTTGTTGTTGTTGTGAGGGTCCTAACATCACTACTTCCTGGATTCAAAAGACACGCCCCCTTTAGGGTGACTTGTAATTGGCCCGTTTAAATGTCACTTTTAAAATGCATTATATTTTATTTATATATATATATAGTGTTAGAAATATTTTTCATTTCATGTTTAATGATTTTGAGAGGTTCCAAACTTAAATGTGCACAATTACATCCACAAAACAAATAAAAATACTTAACAATACGGGGAGAAATAATATTTATTACAACTGTGCAGCTGCAGGCATCTCATAATAAGTTGGTATTCTGCAGGGAGAAGCTGTTACTCATAAAACTGTCTTCATTCAAAACTCTGTTTATAAAAGTTTTGTTTTTTCTGTAAGTTAACACAAGTTCTTGTTGAGTGTCGATGTGTGACCGCGTCCACATTCACTCATGTGTAAAAGTACAACTGCTCTGACACCATATTCCCCGGCGTCGTAAACCTTGTGCTCGAGCAATTCCTCAGCCCTCATCTGATGGAACTCTGCGTCGCCGCGCTCCGTGTGTGTGTGCTCCCCCGGAAATAATTTATTTGGAGAAAACAATTATCATAAATTACAAATTTGCAGGCCGCCTCCTTCAAACGATACGCTCGGGTGCTCTGTGGTTGCGATAAAACAAATACACTCGCCGGGCTTCCTGTGCGTTGTGATGAAGTATGAACAAGAAGCCTGTTTTTTTTGTTTTTTTGTTCCTGCAGAAGACGCCATCGTTTTTTAATGAAGCGCCGGCCGTTCCGAATGAAGACTCAATGAGGTGTGGAATGGGGCCTCTCCATCCCTCCCCTGCCTCTCTTTTTTTGTCTCATCCGCCCTCTCGTCTCTGTGCATGTGAACCTCTTGTACCCCTCATCTTTTAGAGGATTAGAATAAGGGCCATTACCCTCTGCTGGGGCCGTGCTCACAGCCACGACTGATGGGCTGCAAGCGTTCTCTCTCCGCTCTCCCTCTGCAGCCACAGACGAGCACACAAACATCGGGCCGACTCAAACCCATGCAAACATTAGTACAATTTCAATATTCATCTCTCATGTCGAGCTGAATGCTTTTTCTCAACGAGTCTGGAAACTTTTTCCCGTCGCTGCACACTGGGGTCCCTGAGTTGGGGCCCCTTTCAGCTCTATTCCCCCGGCCCCCAACACCAACAACCTCCAATTGAAGCAAACAGCCATAATAGCTGCAAAGGCCCCTCGCTGGCGATGGATGACACAACTCGCCACATGCAGAGATTTCCTTTGTGCGGCCGCACCATAACCGCCCACTGTGTCTGTCCCTCCAGCAAATAATCTGTGTTTTATCCAAAAGTCAAGCAGCAGCACTGAAAAATAGAGGGGGGGGGGGGGGAACTTTAAAGCAGCAGATGCACTTTTCACTCTCATTAGATCGAGTCGTAGGAGGAGAAACACACGGAAGAGTTCTTTGTTTTTAGTATTTCTTTTTTCCAAAGATGTTCGTTAATATACTGAAACAACTCAAATATATTCCTGCCTCGCCCACGTCACTTTCATTTCATCCACAGACTGAAAACTCTCCGGATGAAGTCACCGGCTGGACGTCAGAGTGAAAAGGGGCCTTGGATTCCACCACTGACAGAAATTAAACCTTCTTTACAAAACAAGACGCACAGATTCAAAAGGAAAACAGCAGGAAGCTCAACTCGTGCACATCTTGGTTTTGGGGTTGCCACATCGAGCTTCAGAACGAGACGTGCTGCAGTGAGAAACCGGGTTATCAGACGTTCACAGAGAACGTCTTTTGTCTCGCTGTGTGTCTCGCTCTCTCCATCTCCCCCACCCATCTCTCATTCCACTCCCATGGGCCATTTTCTCTAATCTGGATTCCCACTGTCTTCCACGTTACTGACAGTGCATCAATCACAGTTAAACACATGCCCTTTACCGGGCTCGCTGTCAGCTGATGTAGTGTGTGTGTGTTTAGAGCGGCGCGGGGCTCCCTGGATACCTTCTAACCCCCCCCGTTAATCCCTCAAAAATGTCCGAATCGCTGTGGAAATATTATGCCGCTCTGCACTGTGGGATAGCAGCAAAAACGAGTCGAGGATTAGCATATATTTCAATTTATTTTGTTTGAAATACAGCAGCGGGTGAACACGAGGGCAGCTCCTGCCAACAGTGTTTTTTTTGTTTGATGAAAAGTTGAGAAAGGAGGCAGTGATCTGGAGGGCGGAGGTCACAATATTCTGAAAACGGCGGCATAACTACATTTCAAGAGCATTTGGCTCCGTAGTTGTAAGCGCACTTTACAGCTTAATTCCAAATGTTGAGTTTGTAATTGCCTGTTTTCCTCTATGGCACGACTGGTATTGCCTCTGCTGCTGTCTGGCCTTCTGAGAAACTTCAACAGTCTTTCTCCACTGGCTGCTTCTTTGTTCTCTCTCCTCTCTGCAGCCAAATCCAGAGCCGCGTATCCGAGTCCAGCACGGGCAGAGGAGCCGGAGAGCAGCGGAATGAATTAATTTACTTTCTGTGCCTCTTCTTTTGAGGTTACTGAGAGAAAAACATGAAGACCTGCTCCTTTATGTCACTGGTTTGAGTGGCTGCTGGAACCGCCGATGCTCTATTGATGCATCTCCACAGTTTTCCCACTCGTCGCCTGTGGCAACTGAGGTGAGACCTTTTCATGAAAACAGACAGCAGCAACACAAGAAGTATCAGATGCACTCACTCAGCAGGAGCATGAAAAGCTGCACGATAAACCCTGACGCATTGTGTAAATATCAGCTCATGTATGTATATGTGACGCAAAGGTCTTAGATCACAGTGTGTAAATAAACTAAAATATGACTTTTAATTCAACGTGCTCAACAAACTTCTGCAACTTCATCTGCAGAGACATTTTACGGGGGGGGGGGGGGTTCAGGAAAGGTTCAGGAAAATGTCCGAACTTGAAAGCAACGGGCCGACTCCTGTAAATATAGAAAACAGCTTGTGGCGTCGACTGTGCAAACTCAGCAAAAATAATTGCTGTTAAATGATTTAATGACTCGTATCTGCCTGTATAAACTTATTAATGAGGATTTATTTAGTAAATCTGCATGTTTATAAAAAACTATTATTTGCAGCCGACCTTCACCTCTCTCTTCTCAGAGCTAATTGTCCTCGTCCTGCTGAGGAGGCGCTGGGAGTCTGATGGAGCGCTGCGACGCTGCTTTGATGAGAATGATGGAAATGAAGTAAAAAGGGTTTAGACATTAATTATGTTCGATTCTGTCAGAGTTAAATAATCAATGGAGGCAGAAGCAGGTGTCTGTCATCACTCAGCAGGTATAATTATGACATGGCAGCGTGTGTTGCTCGGTGACAGCCAATCAGGAGGGTTCATGGCAGGCTGCCATGGTGAGGGAAGATTTCTGGAACATAATGAGGATGAGGTTGTTCTAGAAATGTAATATCCAGTATTTCAGAAACGTTCGGCCTGAGTTTGATCTGGTTGAATTTATGACAAAGTTTATGGTTCATGTCAAACCTCAATTACATTTCTTTGTCATAATGGTTTATTATCGGCATATAAAGAATTATCGATACATTTTTTAATGTAAATGTCAGTCGATATCCCAATATCAGATATTTTCTACTCCCTAATATTTCACATCTACATGTGTTGGGCTCTATTACAGAGTTTAGTGTCAATAATTTAATGTGGTCCATGAAGCATGTTATAAAAATTAAATTGGCCGCGTCGCCACAGTAGATGGAGGAAATAACCTTTATTAAAACAGCTTATTCCCAATAACTATAACTTTCCTCTCCAGGAGAAACAGCAGGAAATCAAGTTGCATGTAAACAAGTTGAAAGTTACTTGAAAGTACAGTTTCCACACAAGAGCTCCGGTTTAGCAAAGTATGTAAACATGCAGTCGAAGATCTCCCACGTCGAGCGCAGCAGGAGATCCTGCATCAGCAGCTGCTTCTGGACCAACGGCAGATTCGGTTTAATTCATGTGCGAGACGAGGACACGAGCGCCGGAGCACTTTCCCCCCTAATGCAGCGGTGACCTTAAGGACAGATAATAAGAACAAATCACATTCCTGTAAACAGCCGTCGCTGCCGGTGTTTACCACGGTGCCGAAAACCAGGCAGTGGCGACGTAACGGCCTCAGAGATAAAAGAAAAAGCCACGAGGGTTCGGAACACGAGGCTATAACACAAAATGTGGAGATCCGACGACACGGAGAGGAGACTCAACCCGAGTGAACCGGAGTGCTGCACCCACATTCAAGGCCTGAACCCAGGTCTATAAAACCAGCCAATAAAAGCCACACATCTGCATAATTTCACCCATTAGCAGCCATTAGCTCCACAGGCTAAGTTGGCTATTAAAGCCCCACTTCTCTCCTTTTCCCACATGGGCATTGCATGTTAAATTGCTATAATCAGAGACAGAGGAATTTTTTTTCAATGACTTACACTCGACAACAGGCAGATCTACATTCAACCTGAGTAACAGAATGAGCCCAGAGCCCATTGTGGCAGAGTCCCAGTGAATATACTGCAGAATGTCATTATCAGGGACAAACGTGCATGGGCACATTTCAACGTATGTTAAAAAGAAGAGGTGGAAAACTAGAAACACGGCCCTACAGACATTTATTACAGACTCACATGAGGTCACTGTGACCTTGATCTTTGACCTTCAACCACCTAAATTGAATCAGTTCATGTTTGAGTCCAAGTGAATGTTTGTACCAGATTTGAACAAACTCCCTCACTGTGTTTCTGAGATATTACAAACAAACCTTATAGCTCCGTCCACCTTTTCATCAGAAATTTACATTTTAAAAAATCGATTTACTCCCCCCGAACGTCAGATCCACAAACTTTGTCGCTAAACATCCGAAGACGAGCGACACTTTCACCTGCACGCGAGATGAAGACGAACGTTTCCAGAGTGGAACCACGGCGACCAAGCGGAGTCAATTGCCGAGAAATGATTTAATGTGTGTGAGGAAGCCGAGTGTGATGGGATGTGCGCTGCGACACGACAGCGGAGCCGTTTTCTCCTGCACATATGTTGCTGCGCTGCCTCCCTCCCGCTCCATCCATCTAATAACGGGAGGAGAAGGAGAGAAAATGCCTCAGTGTCAATGGCCCAGCCACTGAGATTCCATTATTACAGCCATAAATCCTCACCCATCCCTCCCTCCCTCCCTCCCTCCCTCCCTCCCTCCATCCCTCGCTCATTCTCTCCGTCTCATCCACATGTGTTTAGATGACTAAACTTCACACACACACACACACACACACACGCTTGAGAGTGTTAACTTTGACGCCGTCTCGAAAAATAACCGTCCATCACCTCGTCTGCTCCGACACCGCCGCTCCCCGGAGGCGACTCTAACTGCTGTCGTTAAACAGTGTGAGGGGGATTTGTGCAATCTGCGTGTGCCTGGATTTTCAGTGTGTGTGTGCGTTTGCCATTTTCACTTTTCTGCCTATATTTACATTTTGATGGAGCACACGTGGACGCTTGTTGACAGTGAAGTCCTGGAAGTCCGTTCGGCTCTGGAGGGAGGGGCTGCCGGCTCCATCGGCCCCGGTGGCTCGTGGTGATAAAGACGGACCCTCGGCGAACTCGACTAAACAATGGCTGCGGCAAAACGCACATCGTTATCACACCAGAATGACACGAGAGGAGGAACGGGGGGGGGGGGGGGGTTTCTCTGCCAACTGGCTTTTGTTGAGTGGCATGAAGTTCAATAGTGTGATTAATTAGGTGAGAAGGAGACGGTGATACGGTTCAGAGAAGACGTGCGTTTTCACAGATAGGAAGAGAAACAGATAGGACGTCACGTCGCAGTCCATCCATTCACTGATAACCACTGTAGCTGCGTTTCCAGTTCAGCCTCCGCACCCTCGGGGGGGCTGCATTCAAAGCACGATGGCGTCATCCTTCAAATGCGGCCGACAAACGCATCCCGGCAACAGAGACTCCAGCGTGTGGATCCTTCTGGGGCCAAACCGTCCCAGGATTCATTGCGTTTTGTCGACAAACCGTTTTTTAAAGAGATAATGGCGTGCGGTGCGCGATGGGGGCGTAACGGCGGGACAAGCTCTCACTGACCACGCCTTCTCGATACGCTGCGGACGCCGTGGTCCCAGGAAGGAGGCGGTCCCAGGAAGTCGCGTTTCCCCCGAACAGACCTGCTCTCTGTGTTTTTACGGCTGTTTGGATATGAATTCCCACAATAGTCACAACACAAAGAGGTTTAATGTCTGAACGGCTCCGACTCATAAAGGCTCTTTTGTCATAAAATAAAAAAAGTTCCGGAGCAATTTCTCAAACTGCACCTCCAACAAAAGTGAGCAGAGGAAAGTCGTAAATTTGGATTCAGGTCTGAGGAGCAGTAACTTTTTTTAACCTTAAAGAAGCAGCTTAATAAAAAAGAGTGTGATGGTTGAGTGAGTGTGAATCTGGACAATGTTTCCTGTCTGTGTAACTTTGGTCAAAGGGTACAACCTCTCATACAAAAGGCCCCTGACGCTCCCTTGAGCAAGGCACTGAAACTCCAGCCACTCAGGCTCAGTGTGCACAGACAAGAAGTCGTCGTTGTGCATTGACTCTCGGGTGAAACTGCATAAACATGAGAAGTGTTGCTGCAAAGAAACAAGAAAACTCATCCGACCTGAACTACTAAGTCTGTGTGAAGGGAAGTGACAGCGATCCGGGCCCCGAGCGAGCGCACGCCAGCCAGCCTCTCTCAAGGAACAGAACACAGACTTGTTTGCTTCGTCTCAACCTTCTAAATGGAACTTGTTAAAAACAACTACATCCCGCACATCGCCTCTCGCCGGGGAGCCGCCGCTCGGGAGGAGCCTGCTCTGGAGCCGCTGTGCGAAATGAAAGTGATGCTAATTTCCTAAAATGAGCGTCAGTCTTTGGGGCGCGTTGCATGAACAATGAGAGCGAACTCTCCTTCACCTTCCAGTCTCCAACTGCAGCTTTCCACGTCTTCCACGTCCCCCCCGTTCAGTCGGCACGTGCAGTGGATAGCCTCTAATTAATCCATAGCCGTCAGTGGGGAGCGGTTTGCTTGTTTACTCTTATTGAAATTAGCAAGACCTCCCTCCCCAGGGACGCAGCGTCAGAAGCACAATTAGCTGGCACTGGACTAATTAGGACACGGAGCTAATGACACCTCCACGAGCGAGGAGGAAGAGGGAAGGAGCCCGAGAGGGGAGCGGAGGAAACCAGAGGAGTTTCTCAGCATAGATAAAAACACACACACACACACACATTTGATGAGCCTGCCTCCCACCTTCTCCCTCCTTTCCTCCAGGCTCTCTCGACACCTTGGCGGGCAGCTGGCCTCGCCGCCACCACTAGCCGCCATTACGCTGATCATCACCCCTGTCAATCACATGCTCCGCCCTGCAACCCCTGGAGGAGGCAGGGGCGGCCAATTAGCAGGAGGAGCAGAGAGGAGAGGAAGTGAGGAGCAGGGGAGGAAGGAGACTAATGCTTCTTTATTCTGATGATACAAGAGGCAAAGTTGAGTCAGGAGGGAAACGTGTGTCTCTCTAATTCACACCGAACACAGGAGGTGAAAATGAAGCGAGGAGAGTCATGTGGCACGTCTCAATCTGCAGGAGCAAGAAGGTCACATGGTAACAGTAAACAAGCCTCACACAGTCAACACGGCTCTTTGATCGCTCACACAACATGGAGGCGGCACACAAAGTTCACGTTAACCTCATTAGAAAAAAAGACGACTCTGTGACACCAGCTCCCGCGGCGAGAGAAAAGAGGAGGATGAAGATATGAGCGGTTTAACAGCGCCGACAAGAGAGAGAGAGAGAGAGAGAGAGAGGGAGAGAGAGAGAGAGAGAGAGAGAGAGAGAGAGAGAGAGAGGGAGAGGGAGAGAGAGAGAGAGAGAGAGAGAGAGAGAGAGAGCGAGAGAGAGAGAGAGAGAGAGAGAGAGAGAGAGAGGGAGAGAGAGAGAGAGAGAGAGAGAGAGAGGGAGAGGGAGAGAGAGAGAGAGAGAGAGAGAGAGGGAGAGAGAGAGAGAGAGAGAGAGAGAGAGAGAGATCACAACAGGCCGCTGCTGAGCCGCCCCATCAACGTTCCTGAGTAGAAAGTGTCCGGACTGATCACGGTGTCGGCACCAGCACTTCCACTGTGTTTCAACTTGTCAGGATGATAAAAGTGTTTCATCAAGTGCTGCCCAATTTCATCTGGGGAAAAAGAAAAAAACACTTTGTCCTCATCTACTGCTTTTCCTTCTTTTCCTGAACCACCGCTCCACACGGGGAACGGTGATCTCCCACTACAAAGGCCCGAGTCTTCAGAGATACATAAAACAGGAAATCCAAGGTCACGGGTAGAGATTTAAATCTCCCCCTCAGCTCAGGGCAGCGAGGAGAGACTCGCCGCGGTGATGGGAGCATCTCTGAAACTCGTTCTCAAGACCTGACGTGAGCCACGACTCTCAGGCCGTCTTGCAAAGGAAGTTACCAAAGCTCGGAGGTGTACAAATAAAGGGACGACTTCATTTCAGCAAATGACCGCCTGGAAATTGGAGAGAGCTGCAGAAACTCGGCCCGGTTTCCGAAATCCAGTGTTTTTGTCATTCTAATCATTTGTGACTTGAAATAATGGCGAAACCAAGGTATTTTAAATCTGACATCATTAAAACACTGTTTTCCCTCTGGTGCTTTCAACGCTAAACTCTGAGAGCCGTGCACTTGGTTCCACTCTGGCTGGGAAACTTCTGAGGAAGGAGAAAAAACCTGTCAAAATCCACTGCTCTCTCTCAAGGTGCTGATTTAAATAATGCAATGAACAAAAAAGAGGATATTCAGCCGTACTTAGCGAACAAGGAAAGCACTCACAGCGCCGGGAGGCAGTGCGAATAAAGAGGTTTCACCAAATGGCGCACAAACAGTTGTGGCTTTACAAACCAGCCGTCAAAACCTTTCAAATAAAAAGGCAGAAATAGACACTTGTTAGCCTGAAAACAGAAAAAACAAGTGCTTCTCCAAACCATTTAGCACCTACACATGGAAGTGAGGTGCCTGCTGGGAGATGCTAACACGACGTCTGAGAAAATATCGTTTTTATTAATCTTGTTGGAGATTTGTTGGACTGGACGGTTTTGGCTCGAGCTGCGGTGTGAAGGAGAGAAGAGTCGGTGCCAGGCGGAGGACGGAGTCCGGCGTGAAAGACGGGTGGAGAGCGGCGCAGAGCCGGTGGGACGCGGAGGATGACGTGGAGGTCAGGGGGGTCAGGGGGGTCAGGGAGGTCAGGGAGGTCGGTGTCAAACATTGGCAGCACGAGGTCGAGATTGTGTTCAACGCGGATCTCTACACACTTTACACGTGCATGACCACAATTTAAAATAATAAGTCCTGTTAAAGTATTTATTTGTGGATTTAGAGGTTTGCTTAATAGTTTTATGTACAGAGTGTGTCTTTCTATGTGTGTGTGTGTGTGTGTGTGTGTGTGTGTGTGTGTGTGTGTGTGTGTGTGTGTGTGTGTGTGTCCCAGGCAGTTTCCCCAGCAGGCTGATGAATGAGGCCTAGTTACAGCCTGGACACTCGCATTTAACACAGCATGGAGCTACAAACTGCCACTGCAGCAGACAGCAGCAGCATGGGAATACACACACACACACACACACACACACACACACACACACACACACACACACACACACACACACACACACACACACACACACACACACACACACACACACACACACACACACACACACACACACACACACACACACACGGCTGCAGCCTCGATCTAACAAAACAAGACAACTAATTGACAGAAATAGTTGATTATGAAATGAATTAAAGGTTCTACGTGTACAAAAGTGAAGTAATTTACATAGAAATCACTTTTATCTTCCACTGTGAAAATGCATGTTAATGTAACTTTAAGAAATTATACCCTCTCCAACTTTCTCAGTTGCCTAAGTACGATTTTTCAGGGGAAATCTGGACGTGCCGGACAGGATGTGATGTTTCTGCTCCGTCCTGAGGCTCAGTGCTTTACTTCCTCTACTTCCTCTACTTCCTCTACCTTCCTCACACATAAACACATAAACACATCAACCAAAAAGAAGCTGAAACTACGAGTGAAACCGCCAAGTATAACAAAAAGTTCTGTGAAGAGAACTACTACAGACGTGTAACTGTAACCCTGGAGTGTCTGAGGGCTGCTGATGAGTGGAGTAAAACAAATACATCTACTGAAGTAAAGTAAAGACACGTGAAAGATGTATTTGAGTAAAGTAACTTGTATCTGCTTTGAACACACAATCTCCCTCACACTGACATGTCACTGATAAAAGGTGACGGGAGGAACCAGGGCGACTCTGAAGGGAAACAGAAAGCGAAGAGGAAAGCTGTGCAAGAAGCCAGAGGGGGAACTGGTCCCAGTATCCATAAAGGAAACACATTAAATAAAGCAGGAAATCACATTGAACACGGAGTGACATTTAAACTTCGGCCGAAACCAACAACAACAACACGCAGCCGAGGAGAAGAAGAAACGTGTGCGTGCTGCTGGGGTTGGATTTAATTAGGAGGCAAACATGTGGTATTTAAATGGGAAATTAGCGGCGCTGTGAATTGGCCGTGTTGGTCCAAGCTGTGGCAGCGCACACGTTTAGCTGCTCCGGGGACGGCCACACATGCAAACACGCACACATGCACACACAACCACACACACAACCGCACACCCCACTGAGCATAACCATAACGGCACACACTTAATTATACTCTTAATTAAGCCTGGAACTCAAAAGGCCAAGTACACGCACTGTATGGACAACTGCACGCCAGGGGGGTGTGTGTGTGTGCGTGTGCGTGTGTGTGTGCGTGCAAATTAATGGCATGCTTCTGATTAGCTGCTGTGTGCACATGTATGTGTGTGCAGGGTAAATTAATGCCGGTGTTTCATTTGATGATTTGTGTTCAGTGTGTGCGTCCAATTTGAGCAAATTAATGCCATTTCTCATCTCCTGGTACATGAATGTGTTTCTGTGAGGCCGTGAACCAATTCCTCACCTACCCACTGATCCAAGCCCTGCAGGTATAGTTTGGGTTTTACCTGGATCATTTTTAGGGTCTTGGTTGTGACGGTCGAGGTCTCAGAGTCAAATATATCAAACCAGAACGTCTGCAAAAGCCCAAAAGTCCTTTTAATTCAAAATTTGCAACAATCCGTCCAATAGTTTTTGCGTAATCCTGCAAAACAGACGGACAGAGGTGTAATAATCTCCTCGGTGCAGCTGATAAAACCAAACTTGCCACGTGCTTTGATAATCTGGGTGAACTGCTCTGTTTCACTGCACTTCCTGTGAGCGACGTGACATATTGCAGCATCCCTCCGTCCGTCCCTCCGTCCCTCCGTCCGTCCGTCCCTCCGCCTCGTCCGCACTGAACATGTGTTGTGATGCAAATGAGGCCGGCTGCCTCCACGCTACAACACCACTTTTTAATTGAACCTTTTGATCTGTGGCTAATTCCACTAATTAGCAACACAATTTTCCCAGCAGAATGTTTTTCTGCCGTGCAAGTGTGTGTCTGTGTGTCTGTGTGTGGGTCTAACTAGCCGCCGAGCCAATTGCCGGCTGGCATTTAAAAGGGCTTCCAAAATAAAGAAATAAATAAAAGCCGAGCGCGGCACAGACAGGTGCGCTGTTAAAGGTAATAACACGACATTAAAAAAAAGCACAGATGCTCATTATACAGACACACACACGCAAACGAGCAGTGTTATTCACCAGTATACTTTTATATGGGTGTGCACCGGAAACACAGGCGGCTTGTGGCCGAGTGAATCCAGTTTATATTCACAGTGTTAATGTGGTGATTAGTTTCAATTTGTGTTTGCACAGAATTAATTGTGTGCGTGTGACTTGTGCTATAGGAACAAACAGCCTTCAAATGCCACGTGCATAAACACAAGCACGTCGTTATTCACAGAAAGGACAACGACGCCGTGAACGTTTCTGCAGATCATCAGTTCCTCTGCAGTCACACGTTCGTTTAAAAGGAAGAACAAATTGTGTGTCTTAATATATTTGGATAAAAAATCAGAAAACACAGTTTCCTGACGTCTTGCAGATTAAAACAAATACTCTGAAGTGTCAGGAGCCGACAAATCGTTATAACAACATCTACAGTAAAGTTTCTCCGGGTGTTTTGATCCATGTTTTTGTGACTGCTGTTACTTTTCCTTTTATGATTTTATCTTCTGTTATTTTCACATCATCAAACTGCTCATAACCGGCTGATCAAACACTTAATGAAGGACAGACTCTTTCACTTCCACACCAGCGTCGTTCCAGCCCAAAGAAAACGTCCCCTGCACACAGTCTCTTCTCACTCTCACTTAAAATGCTGAAATTAAGAGAAAAGGCTTCGCGCCACTGGAAAATAAACTTTTATTTCATCTGCTAAAGTCGAGGTGATCAAACGAACGCGTGTGAAAATAATTAGTTACTTTGCTTCTGCTCTCAAAGCAGCGATCGCATTTAAACCAGGAGAGTGGTTGAGAAATGGAGGTTATCTCACTCACACACACACACAAGATGCCTGAGCTTTCTTCTTCGTTGCTGCAGGTTCTCTGTGAATCTCCAAAGCCGTCTTGATAACTAGGGGCCCCCCCGCCGCCTCCCTCCCCTTGATAGCCGATTACCGCGGCCCTCCCACGGATTAAACCGGCTCCTCACGCCGCCGCCGCCGCCTCCTTACAAAGCTTCATTAGCGCTTATACCTTCCTCCCCTCTTTTAACTAGATTTACTTTCAGGCCGGTGACGGAAGATAGAAAAACTCTGGAACATAAACAAACGACGGAGGTGATAAGCGTCGTGTGTCGGGAACTTAACGCCCTCGTAATGTTTTTCTGCATTTCACTTGTTTCCTTTCACTCCTCTTCTCGTCTGTGATGGCGGTTTACGTGCTCTGCCGTTCAGCCGAAGGTGCAGCCGACTTGAACTAGTTCGGGCACAGGGGGGGGGGAGGAGCATGAACGCGGCGGCGTACAGGTTTTTGATGTCACACAACAAAGAGCGCCGAGCCTGGAAGCCCCACGCGGCGAAAACAGCAACACAGCACAGCAACAAACTCCGAACGCCGTGTCAGCGTTCGGCGCTGCTGACTTGTCCCTCTCTCCCTCTCATGCCAGTCAAACACTCGCAGGCGGAGGAAATGAGACGGAGAGACGATACCGATCAGAGGAGGGGATGCAGAGAGAGGAGGGGAGGAGGGGAGGAGGGGGTGAGTGACAGCTGAGAACACACATGTACCACATCGAATCAGAACAAGTGTCCGAGCTTGATTACCATCAGCGACCACTGATTGGGTCCAGTTTCCTCTTGGCACACTTGAGACGCAGCGTGATTGGTCAGGTATTCATTTGCATAATTAGCTTAAATCTTTATGATTGAATAATATGTTAAACGTGATTGATCCGCTGTGCAGGGAACCGGCCGTGATGCAACCGCTCTGTGTGAGGTTAGATATATTGGTTTGCCATTTTATCTAAAGGACACTGGCCTTTTGTGAAATATCAGACATCCGGTTGTCAGTGTCCTCCTCCTCCTCCCCCCCCCCCCCCCCCCCCCCCCTCCCCCGAACCACAGCAGCATTAAAAATAAAAGTGTGTAATACCTGCAATGCGGATTTATTTTCATTTCCACTGTTCTCCTTTATTAGTTTAACTGTCTTTATTCTTTGTTCATTAACTCTTCATTTAAAAGGCAGCTGCAGCGGCAGGGTCACCTTGTCTGAACGAGCCGGCAAACTATTAAGTAGAAAGTCATTAGCTGGGGCTGGAACCAAGAGCAGCGGGTGGAGGTTGGCTTTTTAAAGGCTTCTCAACTCGACCTCTGTGTAAAAAAGAAAAACCTGCCGTGGTCATCAGGTGGAGAAACTGACGTGGAGCACAAGACGCAGAATAAACGACTCCTGCATGTTGAAGATGCAAAGACTCGGACTTCAAACATGGGACTCAAACATGCAAATCGACAGTATTATGGTTGAATTATTGTTTCTACAAATCTGTGAAATGCACGTGTTCGATGCAGCAGGAAAAACAAAAGCATGGAGGCAGATGTGTCTGCAGACTTTTGGCCACAGTGAGTTTCCTGATGCTGTGAATATAAAGTTATGTTATTTACGTTTTCAGAGGGAGTGCACACCCCCCCCCCCCATAAAGTAAAAAGATGAAAGTATAACTCTGGAGGATAATTAATAATAAAATCTTCTAAGAGTCTAAATTCGAGCAGTGGGCGGAAGAGGAATCTGTAATTGTGTGTTTGAGCCTAAACAAGGTCACTGCTCTTTTTTTTTCTGCAGCAGATTTTGTTTATTGAAGCAGCTGCTGAAATCACCTGCTCTCTCCGTTCTGAACAAGACCTGCCTCGGGTCAGGCCTCGGAACACACACACACACACACACACACACACACACAGACACACACACACACACACACAGACACACACACGTACCTGCGAACACACGAGGCCATTAGGGAGCTGAGGCCTTGGAGATGCAGCGCTCTAATTAAGTAAATGAGAGAATCGGGGGGGCAGATGGTGGGAGAAGAAGAAAAGGCAAATAGCCACACTTCTTCCCGTGTGAAGCCCACGGCGATTTCTTTACTTCCTCTTCTCGCTTTCACCTTCACGTCAGTTCACTCTGGATGAAACACACGGTTTTAAAGTTAGTAAATAAATATAAGTCGACGGGCTGATGGTTCCACTGGAAATCATGGGATTATCGTATCGCTGCGAGAAGTACTTTTCCCCACAGACGATCTACTTCCTGTCCACACCACATGTTTCAGATGTGGACGCCGATTATTACTGATCCAAAAACATATTAGTGTGGATGTCGCCTTTGTTTCTTATCAGCAGCGTCATGTACTTCACACGCGTGTCACATGTCCTGCAGGTGGATATCACCTCGCCTGACGGAAATGAAAACTCTCAACATACGAGGAATAAACTGCACATCTCTCATCCTCCTCGATTTCATGTCAGTGCAGCTTCGTCTGACAGTGTGTGAAGGTGTGTGTGTGTCTGTGTGTGTGTGTGTGTGTCTGTCTGTGTGTGTGTGTGTCACCGTCTTATCTTCACTTAAAAGAAAAGGCTTTTAGCTCCAGCTCTCTTCTGGCAGGCTCAGTCAAACCATGACATTTACTGTGAGCGAAGCAGCTCGGATAGAATCGCTCGCTCTGGGAATCCAACCGGCTTTGTTGTCTTTTGTTTTTCATCTGTTTGAAAAAAAAAGAAGTTATAATCCTGAAGATTTTAATTAAAGTTTTGATTCCACTCTCAGCCTGCGTGTTTCCAGCGATAGGGACGTTAGCAGCCGCGGTTCCCACACCCAACATTTCCTCCTGCTTCACACTAAAGGCCTTCAAATGGAGAAACACAGGGCGGCTTTTATTCTGAAGGAGTTACCCGAATCCCCATTAAAGAAATGCACTGAGAAACCTATAAAGACGACATGTTGAAATGAAAATGGACCCATGAATACCACCAACAACATACGTCTCCCTCTTCCTCACAAATACCGACTCTGGTGTTTTTAACCTAATTGGATTTACGCCGCGTCCCCGACTGGAGAAACCTCTCAAAGCTCCATAATCCGCCACAAAAAGCCGTCGCACAGCACAACAATGAGTTCTGTGAGTGAACCTGTTTGTATGCCCCGCTGCCCCGCGGTTGAAACATGATTTCGACGGAGTGAAAAGCCTTTTGAGAATTTCATTTTCCAGCAGGACACGGGGTTCACGGAGGGCAGCAGCGTGACGGGGGGGTGAAGCGGCGGCTGAAACGCCGGGCCGACGAGAGCACGTGTGTTTCGGCATCTGTCTGCCCCCCCCCCCCCCCCCCGTACGGATCTGAGCCTCTCTGAATGTCTCTCTGTCCGTCGCTCCTTCTCTCTCGGCCTCTTCTCCTCCTCTCTGGGTTTTCTCACAGAGCTTATCTGCAGGAAAACACATGAGACTCTCTGGAATGAAGCAACACTCAGAGTTCTGCAGGATTCTAACATCGGTTTGGTGTTTTTGTGTAAAGCTGCTGGGAAAGTCCAGGTTTTTAACCCTGTTACCGTGTCCACCTGATGTTTAATATGATACAAGACACATCACGAGTGTCCAGAGTCAACGTGATGGATTCATATCGTCACGGAGTCATATCATCATGGATTCATGGAGTCATATCGTCTTGGAGTCATGGAGTCATGGAAAGTGAGGAAAACATTTTCTGTTCATATTTAAGAAGAACTCTGTTTTTATTTTGACACATTTTTAAAACCCAGACACTTCAGTCGGAAGAAGATATTTTTGACAGCAACTATTTTGTAGATTTGTTCAGGATAAACACCCACGTTAAAATAAAGTTATGCACACACACACACACACACACACACACACACACACACAGTATTTGTGCGTTATCTCTTCCTCTCTTACAGGTAAAAAAAAACAAAAGATTTGGCCCCATTAGCATTATCCATGGAGACAAGACAAAACAAGGTTGTGTGTGTGTGTGTGTGTGTGTGTGTGTGTGTGTGTGTGTGTGTGTGTGTGTGTGTGAGAAGGTGCATCCCACAGATGCAAATATAGATCTTGACACACTTCCAATCACACAATAGATACAAACACACACACACACACACACACAGACACACACACACAGCGAGTGCCTGTGTGGCCCAGGCTGATTAATTGGACCGTTCAGCAGCGGTGATAGCTGTACTCCTCAGAGACAACACACTGTCTCTCTCACTACACCTTAACCTCTGCTGGACACACACACACACACTCACACACACACTCTCACACACACTCTCACACACACACACACACACACACACAGCTGAAATTAGACCACTTCTCTTGCCTTCTCTCCGTCTCTGTCTCCCATCTTGCAAATGACCCACCATCAGCTCGCTCTCACCTTGCCAAGAGCGACTGTGTTTCTTGCCGCGGAGCAGGTCCGACGCGGGGGGGGGGGACGCGCTCGTGTGTGTGTGAGAGCGTGCACGTGAGTGTGTGTTTGATTTTTCAGGTGCAGACAAATTAATGGAGCCACACACACACACACACACACAAAGCCACAGACGTGCACAAACAGATCCTCATGTACATGCGCTCTTTCCAGAGGTGTCTCATCTGTCTTCCTGCTGGAGGTGACTGACTTTCACACACACACACACACACGCACACACGCACACACACACACACACACACAGTATTATGTAGTTTAAGGAGCAGCCACACTTCTGCTGGACTACAAGGTGACTTCAGACAGACAAAGAAATAAAAAGGCGGGGGGGGGGGGGGATGAGAAAAAGAAGAACAAGTGTCGGGGGGGAGAGAGTCTCCACCTCTGGTCAACGTATTGTTCGCCGCCAAACGACCCACAATCCCTCACTCTCGCCCTGCGCGCTCTCTCCATTGTCCTCCTCTCATCCTCTCATGCTCACTCCTTATCTATCCTTAGAGACTTTCCATCTCTTTTACATCCACTTTGTCTCGCTTTGTCTCCTCTCGCACACTCACTCACACACACACACACACACACACACACACACACACACACACACATACCTCTGCCCTCTCTCTCTCTCGCTCTCTCCTTCTATTCCCTCCCTCCCCAGTCAGCTGTCATGGCTGCCACTTTCTCGCGCCCACTCATTTATTACAGGTCACCATCGCAGGAGGGGCCGTTTATAAAAGGACAACGTGCCCCATCTGGACACACACACACACACACACACACACACACACACACACACACAACTTGAATCTCATACAGTATGCATGGATTTTCTAATGCATCTAATGGGGAACGGTCGTGCACTAAAATGTTGCACATTTGCAAAGTGCCGACACACAGGAGCCTAAAGGAATTCTTCTATACTGTGATGTGAAAATACACAAAATGCACAGCGATGACAAACAGGTTTCTGGAGGCATTTCAAACTAAAATGGCACAAATTTGGCCAAATATCACGTTTTTGGTCAAGTTCAAATCCAACCAACAAACCTTGGAGTGAGGACGACTGAGTTAACGACGCAGCAAAAAGGCTCCAGAGACATTCTCTAAATCCCATAAACCCAGTGGTTTAAAGAGGAATCATCCAAGAGGTAGAATATACATTTATAATATGAGGGTTATTGCAGCTGAGTTTTTAAATCATCACAATTCAAAACAAAAGGTTGAAAATGTTATTTTTCTCTGCGTGAATCACGGGAAAACAGTTTCTTGGAGCCACGAAAAAACAGACTAAACTCCTACAGGAACGAGCAAGTGTCGAGACTTTGGCTTTGCACAACAAATCCACACACACACACACAGACACACACACACTTGGCTGCAGCAGTCTTGCGTTCACTGTTTCGCCCTCGACAAAACAACGCAGCATGTTTGCGTGTCTCTAACACAGTCTTTTAATCTTGTGGAATTAAGGGAACGCGAGTCGGAGACGAGGACGGCGACGTGCGGCGGAATATCACTGATATTACATTTTAATCCTGGTAAACGACGTCTTTCTCTGTCATGACAACAACTGGAGAATCACAATAATCCTTTGTGTTCTTTTCTTTTCTCGTTTTTTTTTTGGTCGCAGGCAAATATTCAGCGGAAGAATTAAAGAGGAGAGACTTAGAGAGTCTGACACAAAGACGCACGTGGCTGAGCATACAGAGTATCAGTCACACACACACACAGACACACACAGACACACACAGACACACACACACACACACAGTGCCAGGCAGATTAAGGCCCTGATTAAGTCGGGTGTTGCATGAAAGTCTTGGAACAGTAAATATCCTTAATTTGTAGTGTAATTAAACAGATTAGCTGCCGTGAATATCTTAACAGGGATTAGCTCACACACAATACACCAGGCGGTCTTGGCTACACACACAAACACACACAGACACACACACACACATATAGAGGGAGTACTCCTGTAAAATGCAATCACGAGAAAGACGAGTTGGTGTGTGTGTCTGTGTGTGTGCGAGTGTGTGTGGTGACATCACAACTCACAGACGAGGGGTAAGAAGAAACCAGTGATTATTTCTCCTTTTACAGAATTTCATTAAAACAAAAAGCCCTAAATGTAAAAAAGTCCACAGCGACTCACTGGTTTCTGTCCCAACACAAACCAGTGAGAGAAGGAACCTCAGTTCAGACTGGTGGTGAAAGACGGAGCCGATGGCGTCTGATCCTGCTGCCAATCAAAGGGAGCCCAACGCCGCTCCACTTCCTGCGTTGGCCCGGTGCCTGAGCGCCGCGCTGCAAGTGTAAATTTGATGCCAACACAAGCACAAACACACAAATACATGACTGTCTGCGTGTGTGTGTGTACATCACAGGCTGGATAATAAACTGAGTCCCTGCAGGAATTATGTGAAAATAGAGACGTTGCCACTGAAGCGCTGATATTTCCCTGGAGCTACTTCCACCATGTGACCTCCATGTGACGGTTAACGCTGCACAATGACATTTAAAACGTTAATATTGTGTTTGCAGCTTGTTGTGCTGCCCACAAGTGGCTGGGAAATCTACTCATGCATGTTTGTGTGATATAGGAACTTGATATTTCACATAAATTTAATAACAGTTGAGTATTGTTGCACCACAAAACGACGTTACCCACTTGTTTTGTGAAACTCGTGCTGAGTGCAGTACCTCAGCAGGCCTGACATCTGTAGAGTTAATTCCACTAAACACACACATGAAATAACTTATTCTTTACACGTATGCAAAACTTTACGCACCACATCGGACATTAAAACTTCCTGTCGTAAATTACACCTTTACACAAACACAGCGACACCCGGTGTACATAGAAGAAACTGCATTATTCTGTAATACTGTACGAACTAAACTGTTCTGGGTTTATTTCCGTTTCTCTCGTGGCTTTAACGGAAGTAAACGAACACTTTGAATCTTAACGACTTGAATATTTTTGCCTCTGGGTGTTTTCTACCTCTTTAGATTTAATGTCCACGGCGGGTTTGGATCAGAAAACCCGGAAATGAAACCTTCTCCATGTGGATGATCAACACCAGATGATCTACACGACGTTTGTCTTCAAACTGAACTCAGACTCAGCATCCAGCATCCAGCCCCCCCCTCTCTCTCAGGGGGTTTGGATAGCAGCGAAAAGTACACGCACAGAAACAGATACACACGCGTGTAGGCATGTAAATGACAGTTTGAGTGTTGTATGAAGGAGGCACTGACAACATGTTGTCCATGAAACAAATTAGGTGTCGTAATTAAAGGAGGGAGGAGGGCAGGGTTCCATTCCCCCTGTGTGCTCAGTGACAGGCTCACACACACACACAGACACACACACACGGCTAATGAAAGACAGAGAGAGGAATGGTGTGTGCGTGTGCGTGAGGGATGGAGGAAGACGGAGGGAGGAAGCGAGAGAGTGAAGGACAAAGGGGAGGAAATAAAAAGAAGCTGTTTCAAGAGGAAAGAAAAGCAGCGGCAGAGAAAGACGGATGAAACGGAGCAGGGGAATAAAACAGCAACACAATGAGAGATGGTAATGGATGAGAGGCATGGTGTGTGTGTGTGTGTGTGTGTGTGTGTGTGTGTGTGTGTGTGTGTGTGTGTGTGTCAAGGGGGAGACAGAAGAGGAGATAAGGAAATAGGTAGGGGAAAGAGCTAATAAAATAAGAGTCTAAGTAAAATAGAGAATAGAAAGGTTCTTAAACAAGAAGAGAAACTCTGAAGTGGTGTCAGCAAGAGTGTGTGTGTGTGTGTGTGTGTGTGTGTGTGTGTGTGTGTGTGTGTGTGTGTGTGTGTGTGTGTGTGTAGGAAGCCCCTCTGACGCAGGATGGAGGCATTTGTCTCTGAGTGGAATTACAAGTGGCGGCCTGAACAAACCCTCCAGTGGTCTAGAAGAAACAGAAGAGAGAGGAAAGAAAAGAGATGCCTCCATCTTTCCTGCCTTTTGTTTTCCTGGGCCGTGCACCGTGCACGTGTGTGTGTGTAAATGCAGGACTTTGAGTGTGCGTGTGTACAGTAAATCCCAGTGCGTGGATGCACTGTGTGTTTTCAGAGAGAGCTCAGTCCTCCTGAAAGGGGACATCTGTGCCAGGCTTCCAGCCTCCGACTGGCCAATCTAACTCACAGTCGGAGTTGGCACCGGACGCCGCGGCACAACCAAAGCCAGCCCTGCTCATCATTAGGCAGCAGAGGGGTTCAAAAGTCTGTCCGGCCAAACACGGCGCCACAGACGCGGCGGCGAGGGAGCGAGGAGCGTCGGGATGAGTACAGAGGCCAAAGAAAGAAAACACTGCTGTTCTTCACACGAGTCTTGGACCTTTTCCTTCCCATGCTGTGCAGTTGTGATTCTGCATGTAAATATTTGGGTGATTTGCGAACTCAAAGAACAGAAGCTGCTCTGTGGGGACGTGGCTGCGTCGCTCTCCAAAGCCTGGGAAGAGAGGAGTGGGAGACAAAACCATTTCTTTAACCCCACGGAGGGAACAGCGGCATCTTTGTTCGGCCCGTGCAGATAATAATCCGAGCAGTGATTCAGGCGGCGAGTACCATGAGAGGTAGTGTACTGCCGGCTCAGGCCCTGGACGAGCGTTCCATCACCCCCACACGTCACGTTGGTAAAAGGCTTCCCTTTGACAGAGGAAGCAAACAACAGCCCACACCTCAAAGTCACTCTCACTCAACTGCAATTATTCCTCTTTCCTGCAATCGGCCATGTTTTATCCCCCCCACCCCCACCCCCCCCCCCCCTCGCCTCCTTCCCTCCGTCCTTCTTGCTTCACGCAGACGAACCTGCAGCCGCTCCTCACTGGATCTTTGACGAGCGTCCAGCTGGAGCGGGTTACGCCTGGCAGATATCAAGTTATGATAGCAATGTTGACTCATTTAGAGCGAGATTGAATTCCTTCACCCCCCTCATCTCTCATGCTGTCAAATAAAGGGCTCGCGGTCTAGACTGATGCTATCAAAAAAAAGGCTTAATTAGCTTGTAATAAATTCTCATTTCCGCCGTTCTCGTACAAAAGCCTCGGCCAACGCCGTGCGAGCCAGCTGACGAGCGCCCAGTAATTTGATACTGGCATTCAGCGGGTTCCCCTTCTCCCCCGGCCATTTCACAGGAGAGCACGTCTGTAAATGTCACCAGGACACACACACACACACACTTTGTCACACACACACACACACTTGAGAGCCAGGGCGATTAAAATGTTTGTGCCAAATCCTGGGTGATAAAAGGTCAAAAAGGTGTGAATTTTTTTTCAGCCAGAACCATCTTTTTTAGACTAAATCAAAAAAACAGAGAAGAAGAATCTGATCTCACACGTTAGATATCAGAGATAGAGGAACTGCAGAGACGCCACTTCATCAAGGAAACGTCCTACATGGCGAATTCAAAGCTCGCCGTATTTCCGGACGTTTCACGTGTCACGTCAGGCTGATCTTTCCACAGCAGAATTTCTACGTCACGTCCGGCCTCCTGCCGCTCTACAGGCTCCGCCCCTCGCCTGGATGTTCCCCTCATGTTCCTGTGAACGAGTCGGACCCGGACAATCTCCTGCTGCTGCTTCACACGACAAACAGAAACTCCAGAAAACGTCCAGACCTTAATGATCTGGAAAACGGATCAACTCAAGGTCCAACTTACTGGACACTTCACTGTTCTTCAAATAACCTGTGAGGATTGCAGGACTGAGGAGCTTGTTGTTTCCAAAACTCCAGAATTTCATCACCTCATGCAGCCAAATATCGATCGACAGATAATGAACAGCAGCTGCTTCCGTGCTTCACAATGTTCCCTCAGACGTGAGGATCCTTATTCCTGCTTTTTCCACGTGATTTAAATGAGAGAATAATTACGAATCAATAACGACAATAACGGTCAATGGAAAGCCGTGACCCAGGAGATGTTGGTGAAAGCAGCAGAATCGATGGATCAGCTGTCAGATGTTAGCGAGCAGGGAAATGTGATTCTGATTCTCAGTTTAACACTTATGTGTTTTATTTCAAATTAAAATGAAGATGAATTTGATTCCTCGACACGAGCGCGGTTAGATAACAGTCAGGATGGAGCACACCATCAATCAAGTCGCTCGGGGTGTGAACACAGTCGTACTTGGCAACGTGTACTCGTACTGTACATCGTGCACACACACACACACACGCACGCACACACACACACACACACACACAGTTCAGTGTGTGCACAGGCTGACTGGCAGGAGAGCTGCAGACATTTGTCTCGCAGCAGGAGCACACAGACACACAACATCACTCATGTGTGGTGCTGGCTATCAATGTTTTAACAAAGAAGTGAAAGAGTGGGCAGCGAGGGTCACACACATATCTGCTCAGTAAACACCCACACACACACACACACACACACACACACACACACACACACACACACACACACACACACACACACACACACACACACACACACACACACACACACACACACACACACACACACACACACACACACAATGCACTTCCCAGGAGGCACAGCTCAGATTCTTTGGATGGAATTTGCATCACAAATCTCTTGGATGGGAGCGTGTGCACGGAGAACAGATGAGGCAGCGAGGGTGCCGCTACTTTTCTCCATTCATGCCGCCTGTCGCCAATCCATCCCAGCATCCAGAGAGTGTGTGTGTACATGTGTGTGTGTCAGAAACCACCAGAGACCGGGCCTGAACTCGACCTGTCCTTGGAGGGGGGGGGGGGGGGAAGCGTCCTGGAATCTCATTTGTGCCTCTGAGAGGTTGGACGAGGAACAGGTTCACCTCCGAACATCAATCCTCAAACCCTCCTGTGTGTTCCCAGCGCCTCTGTGTGTGTGTGTGTGTGTTCCTGTGTGTTGTGTGTTTTCCAGTTGCAGTGTTCCCTGATTATAACAATTAAGAAGGAATGTCAAGTGTGATGTCACTGCACCGAACTCCGACCTCAGGAGACGACAGGAGCACATGAACACACAGTTATTGATGACTGGTAAAGTTAAGAATTTGAGTTGTGAGCTTCTCCTATAGAAACACCTTCGGGTCATTAAAGTGACACCACAGGGGGCCTGGGGATGGAAGCAGGAACCAGCCCCTGAGTTTATCTGCTCCGTCTGAATCCTCCACACACGCAGGGATGAGCTGTGCCACTGGTGCAGCTCAGTTCGTGTGAATTAGCGCAAACAGCCGCAGTCTCCGGGTCTTTCACTGTCCTCTTACAGGGAGCTCGGTGCAAAAGATGCCGCATTCATTCATGATCAGGAGGAGCAGCATCCCACAGAATCGCTTTCTGGATGAAATTACGCACCGGTGCACAGCTCCAACACATATTAGAGGGAGATGGGGAGAAAGGAGGTGCGGAGAGGGGAGTTTGGAGAGGTCTTTACGCACAGCCACCCGCTCCCAGAGGAGGCTGAGTGTCACAGTGTACAGCCCGGGTGAGTCACATCAGCACCAGCGTGTGAGGATGTGAAGTTCTGGCAAGTTTGTGACAGTGATGCGACGCAAACACCAGCAACCGTACCAGCACCATCACCTGGGATCTGCCTCTGTGTGTGCGTGTGTGTGTGCGTGTGCGTGTGGAGGTGAAGGTGTGAGTGGATCACGGTCCCCTGACCCGCGCGTCCCGGCTCACTCACCTGACTGTGCCGCACTCGCTCGGACCAACAGCAGCGCGACGAGGACGCAGGCGACGAACTTCATGTTTGGATAAAGGCTGCTTGTCTTGTAAACTCCAGGAACTCACATGTCCAGTTCAGATATCCTCGTTGTTCACACGCAAACACACGCACAAACAAAAAAAAAAGCCCCGCGTCGGAGAGTCGATGGCGTCCTCCGCGCGTCCAGCACCGTGGAGAGCTTTTACGCACCGCGCGCTGCTGCGTGTGTTCCTCGGCTCCCGGAGCAGTGATCAGGTCGCTTTCCACCGCGGACTCTCTGAGCCATTTACCCCTCACTCACACTGCCACGGCGCCGGTGGCTTGGGGGGGGGGGAGGAGGAGGGGGTGTGTTTGGACGGGGAGACTTGGTGGTGGTGGTGGTTGGGTGGTGGGTGGTGGTGGGGGGGGGGCTGTGGACCCGCCTCTTAGGAGTGATTGACGCCTCCTTCAGCCTATTAAACAGGAGATCCTAAAGATTTGGAGGGGTTTTTGCAGGTGGTATCCGCCCACCTCACTTATCAACTTATCACGTCTCCTGATTGGCTGTTAGCTGCTGTCAATACACCTGTGAGAGGCGGGTGTTTCCTTTAGATTGACAGGAACTCAACTTGTCTGATTCCTTTTGACGCAGCTTCTTAGATCCACTAGATTCCAACATGTTCCTGCAGCTAAAGGGCCAATGGAAACTCTTGTCACCTTCATGCATGAAACCACAGGATGACAGATTCAGAGTTCAGTAAGATCCAGGGAAGTTTCCTGCCCCCCCCCCCCCCCCCCCACACACACACACACACACACACACAAACACACGCACACACACACACACACACACACAGCCTGTGAACTTGGATGTTCTGTCCAACATGCTCAGGCCTGTGGGTCCAGCTCTGCTCCGCCTGTGAGGCTGGAGGATGGAGGGATGAGAGAAACTGTCTCTGCAACATGTTTGAGTTCAGCTCCACGCACACGCACACACACACACACACACACAGTGATTCTTCATGGTCCCCTCAGCTTCATTCAGTGTCATCTGCTGCCATCTAGAGGACGAGTCAGAGAACTGCTCCCTGTTCACTCTAATATGATGCACATAATTAAAACACACGACGACCTTAAAGCAACACGGAGCAGCTCTGTCACCTGGAAGCAGCAGCTCGGTTCAAAGGAGTTTGTTCAGAGGAACAGGGAGAAAGGTGCAGCTCCACTTTTTACATTAACAAAGTTTCTCTTAACTTTTTGCATGTAAGCATTTCCTGTTTTGGTGCAATTAAAATGTTCACTCCACCCTAAATACGACAATAAAGTTTTAAAAATATGTAATACTCTAATCCATACACAGAATTTAAAATGGTTTTAAAAATAAGACAGGTGAACCACAGCTAATACTCAAAATTATTGAATTTAGCTTGAAAATCATTTTTATGATGATTTATTTTCAGAAAGGCTCTCACCCATATACCATGGTCTTCATCAGCAGTTTCTATCTCTCTATCTCTCTATCTATCTATCCATCTATCTATCCATTTAGAAATCGTGGACATGTGATATAATAATAATAACTTCATTTCAAAACAAAGTTACAAAGTGCATTTACAAGATGAAATGATAAAAGCAATCGTCTCTTTGTTTTCTGTTGCTTATATAAAAGAAATATCACTAAATGTATTTTATACGTTGAAGCGTTTGTCGTGTTGTGTAACTCATGTTCGCTGCTCATCAACATTACAAAGATCACAGCATCACCCTCCCTCATCTGTCTCCTCTCTATTACTCATCCTCCTCATCTCTCCCTCCTTTCCTCCACTCTTCCTCCCTCTCTTCCTTATATAAGTGTGTCACCTCTCCTTCTCCCTCTTTCCTCCCTCCTTCCTCCCCCACTCTGGTCCCTCCCTCTGCCAGACAGTCGACTGGTATGGCGACACCAGATTGTGTGTATTTTTAGCTCTGCCACAGATGGGGCCGTGGCTGCATGTCAGAGACCAGAATGTTCTTAATCTCAGCTGTCAGGCCCCTCCCCAGCACCAACATGGATCCCGTCCACTTTGGTGCTGAAGGGGAATAATGGAAAGTTTGTCCCTGGCTCTTAAAACCAAGGTTTTAGTTGTTTGTTCTGCAGCTTCTGGATGGAGGTGAAATCAGGAGGCTGTCACTCTGCAGGACAAAGGAATCTGCAGATATGAGTCGGTCTTCGCAGCCTCATCATAAAGAAAGACATATTTCTCATGCTGCATGTATTACAGCAGCGATAAGTGGTGAAATAACCGGTCTGCCCGACCCTGTGACCTGGACACTTGCCCAGAGGCAGCTCTGTGCACCTCCACCTTCAAGACTCCCCTCAGAGAATCTAACTGTGAACAGTCTGTCTTCTTTGTTTTTGATTCATGTTATAATTATTACTGCAGGGGGAGAAGGAGAACGGGCTGCGGGGTCAAGTGGTCGTCTTTGTGCGACACACTTTAAGAATCTGCTCGTCTGGCAGCCTTCACACTCTCCGGCTGTCCGTGTGAATATGGAGGCGCGGTGGGCGAGAGAGAAGGGAGGACGCTGACGGAGAGGGAGGTGACGGGTGGGGGAGGTGACGGTTGGGGTTGTCAGGCTGTCAGATTGAGTTCAGGTGACTTGGATCCATTGTAAATACTTTGAAGTACCTCCTTCTGCTAGATCTACTTTACATATAGAGAATATCGAGAAGTGTGTGGCTGCAGATACTCGTCAGATGTAATATTCCTGTTGTGGAGTGAACAGATAATCCTTTATTTATCATTTCACCTGGGAAATGTAGTTTAATACACATTAGATGCAATGCTAGAGACCTTTTATGTGCAGTTGCAGATCAGCCTTCACTGCCTTTCATGCTAACTAGTAATTATCATCGTGCTAACTCACCCGACGAGCATGCATGAGCAATATTCCATGCATTGTCGTTGTGATCTGAAATATGTGAGCTCAGCTTGGTTGTCGTCTTCTGCTACAAACAAATTATGATCAATATCGCCCCTAATTAATAACTGGATGTTCCCAGAGGCAGCGGGGGGGGGGGGGGGGAGACTCAGCTCAATAATGTGTCTTTCAGCGAGGAGCTCCTATCAAACCCCAAGGTCTGTTTCTGAGTCTCGTCGCATTCAGGGGCCTCATTTCCATTCCCCGTCCCTCAAGACAAGGTAAAGCGGTCCCGAGGTGTGAGGGGGGGGCTCGAGATGAGTGGCCTTCATCTGCCGGCCGCTCAATTGAAATGGAAATGACGGACGGCCAAGTTCGCATGCTACTGTAAGGAAATAATGTTGTATACGCAGAAAACAGAAAAACAAAGCGTGACAGTGATGACTGCAGCAGACCTGCGGCTCACACACTGTAACCGTCAGCTTCCTTCTGCAGCACAAGGTTTCACACGTCATCACAAACGCTGCAGACCAAACTTTAGGGTTCGGAAAAGTTGGATTTGGTCTTGAAAAGCACCAACAGTCAGGAAAAGTATATTTTAAAATAAAAATTACACATTTTCAAATCAACTGAGATAATTAAAGTCGTCTCTCAGGCTTTTATCTGTGGACTCACAAAGGATCGTCTGTATAAAACATGGCTGAACCCTGGTGGGAGCCAGTTGAAGTGGGTATCTGGTCGTAGATTAATTAGGACTCGGGTTTGATGATTCTTACGAAGTCTAAGAGCAGAAAGTCATTAATAACCAGAGAGAAGCAGCGATGAAGCTCGGGAACAGGGGGAAGGAGAAGCAGCTGAGGCATATTAACAAAGAGTCATCAAAGCCCGTCAGAGGACGTGTCCCGTTTGCACTCTGTTTGAACGTCTTCTCACCACTGGGCTCTGCTCCTGCTCGGATCATTCAAAGGGGAGATTACAGAGCTGCAGCGGCGTCTCTCTCTGCAATAAGTGAGAAAGTGGGACATCAGCAGTGAGACTCAGCACAGTTCCAATCAATACGGGCCCTGTGGTCTCTCTGACGACGGCGATCATCATCACCGTGCACGGGAATGCCAGCGTGTTTGCTGCCAGCGTGTTTGGGCTCAGCAGAAGGTCAACAGCAGATTGACGTGGCGTTTCCATGGCAACCACATGTGTGTAAACTGGGATCATGTGTTTGTTTCTGGAGTCGTCAGCGAAAGAAATGATGAAAAAGGGTTTGAGATGAGTCTTTTATAGACTCTGCGTGTTCCATATACTGGATTTACACTCAAAATATGCACATGACCGGACTCAATAAATAAAATATGATGTATTGTTGTAGTTCTACCAGATCAGACCAGATCATTTTGTCACGGTTAAGTTGTAATAAAGTAAGAATAAACATTTCTATATTCAAACTCGCTCCCTAAAGGTTTTATTGTAATTTATTCAAATTTTGCTGTAAAGTAAGTGGAAGTGTGAAATCTGCTCCGAGTCCTTGTTGATGCTTTGAATCTGAACTATGAATTTTGTTGTTTTTGTTAAATCTCAAGAGTGAGAGATTTATTATTAACGCTTCTCCGTCGACACAACGTGAATCTGAGCTCGTGTGTATTTATTAATGTGTCTTTTTACAAAGAGAATTAAATTTATATTTTAACAGTAAAGATTTTACATTAAGAATTTAAAAAAGTCACACACACATATTGTGAAATAAATAAAAAGGCACAAGAGGAAACAGCTGGTTGATTATTTAAAAAGAAATAAAAAGAGCTGTAGTTCCACCGCCGCCGCAGCAGGTGGCAGCACCGCGCTGACTGACGCCACATTGATACTTGTAGCCGAGGAAGCTTCATCAGCTGTGCAGACCGGAAGCTGCAGCGTGTGAGTTGCTTTGTTTTTATTAATATTATCCATCGATTAACTACCGTTTTATTTTACACTGCACTTTCGCGACTTTGTTAGAAAGTCCCGGTGTTAGCGGCGGCTAGCTTTAGCAGCTAAGCTAGCTGGAGGCTGCGGCTAGCTGTGGTGTGTGTGCGCGCGCGTGTGTGTGGGGGTCTCCTGACTCGTACATCTGATTTATGCTCCGTTATCAAATCTATAACTCACAATTCTCCGCTTTATTCCCCTTCCCGTCTCCCGGGCTTCACCTCTCTGTTTTTATCTGACCCACATCGGCAGTAAACGATCTTCATCTTCATCGTCCTCCTCCTCCTCCTCCTCCAGTGACCATGGACACCAGGGCTGTGAAGAACCCGTATCCGGACTATGATGGCAACTCGTCGCAGCTCTTCGACGCCCAGGGAAAGGTAACGTGCACGGGGATAGTGTGCGTTTGTGTGGATTTGTGCATTCGGGTCTTTGTGTGTCTTTGGGTCTTTTGTGTGTCTTTTGTGTCTTTGTCTCCACCCCCCCCACCCACCCACCCTGAGTGTCCTGTGTCTCCGTCCTCCAGCTCACCCCAGAGTTCAGCCAGAGACTGAGCCGGAAGGTGAGCGAGCTCCTGTCCATCATGGAGAACGGGCTGAAGTCTGCGGATCCCAGAGACTGCACCATGTACACGGGCTGGGCAGGTGATGCAGTTACACAAACCAACCACTACCTCTGAATCGCCAGCTCTCTGATTTGGAGACACAACGTGATGAAATGTTTGTTTAAAATTCAAACCAGCTGATGTAGATTTACAGTATCAGGGAGTTAACATTCAGATTAAATCCATCAGCCTCTTTATTTAATCAAATTAAGTCCTAAAATCTGATTGGCGCTTGTCCGTTTGCCTCACTTCCTGTCCGTTGGCCTCACTTCCTGTCCGTGCGTCTCCAGGCGTCGCTCTGCTCTACCTGCACCTCCACAGCGTGTTCCAGGAGGAGTCCTTCCTCCACAGGGCCCTGGACTACGTCAGCCACAGCCTGAAGTGTCTGACCCGGCGCCATGATGTCACCTTCCTGTGCGGGGACAGCGGGCCGCTGGCCGTGGCCGCCGTGGTCTACTTCCGCCTGCAGAGGCCGCATGAGGCCGACGAGTGCATCAACCGGTTAGTTCAGAACAAGCACACTAGTTAAAGCTCATATATATAAATGTATATATGTATATTAAAATGTTCGTACAGATGAGGATCATTTTATTTAAATAATTAATTGTACACAGTTATTTTTAAGTGATGCTTCTGACTCTTGAGTTCTGTGTCTTTTCTTTTCTCAGACTGCTGCAGTTTCACCAGACGGTGGTGCAGGGATCGGGGGGGCTGCCCGACGAGCTGCTCTACGGTCGAATGGGCTTCCTCTACTCCCTCGTCTTCATCAACCAGCAGCTGGGGCAGGACAGGATCCCGCTGCAGTACATCCAGCAGGTGGGTCCGAGCCGTCTGAGGCGAGCGCTCCTTGGGAGGAAGGGTCTGGATTTAAGTTGTTTGAACGACAGGAACCAAAGAGTCTGGAAAAGAAAAACTGGAGGAAATAAAACAGAGTATATTGAGTGAATTCCAGGTTCTAAACCTGCTTCTCTAACTTCTCGATCACTTCCCAACAGTCTGGGTTTTTTGCCGTTTGGCTTTAATTTGCTCCGTCTTACAAATATCGATGTCCGATGTCTCTAATTTTTGCCTCATTGATTTCTCTCACTCGCGCAGATTAGATGTTTCTGAGATGTGTTGTTTCCAATCCTCAGATCAGCGAGAGCGTGCTGGCGTCGGGCGAGCACCTCAGCAGGAAGTTCAGGTTCCAGAACCAGAGCCCTCTGATGTACGAGTGGTACCAGGAGCAGTACGTTGGCGCCGCACACGGACTCGCGGGCATCTACTACTTCCTCATGCAGGTAAAGACGGATCTGATCAGTAACCATCACAACTTACCAGAGCCCACGATGAGAAGAATTCATTATTTTGTTTGACGAATCCTCCAAATCGTAAAAAGTGAATTAATCGATTGGTTGATTGATTAAAGAAGTAATTGTTCCAGCTGTAAAGTCGGTGTTGATTCCCCCTGTCCCTCGCAGCCGGGCTTCGTCTCTGCGGTGGAACACGTGCACCGGCTGGTGAAACCAAGCGTCGACCACGTCTGCCGACTCAAGTTGGCGTCTGGAAACTACCCCCCCTGCATCGGCGACGACAGAGACCTGCTGGTGCACTGGTGCCACGGCTCGCCGGGCATCGTCTACACGCTCCTGCAGGCGCACAGGGTAACGAGCAGTCAGCCTCTCAAAGTCACTCATGGGTTTTCTACTGTCAGAGAATGAAGGGGTTTTATTTGAGGAGTCATAGTCCCATCTAGTGGTCGTGTTTAGTTCTAATCTCACCTGATGGTTTAGTCCATTTTCTTCCTGCTTCTTTCAAATTAAAGATGAAAAGGTGATTTTATTTAACTGATAAATAATGTGTTTCTCTTCTGCTGTCAGGAGTTTGACATTTTCACAAAAAATAACCTTAAATTTGAAAACTAGGGTCCATTAAAAAAAACTCTCCACAGTTTAGTGTCTGATGTTTCCTAAGTTAAGTGTTTCCAGCGTTCCCCCATCATTCACACAAACATAGACATATTTTCTGTTATGTCACTTGATTTCCAGGCCTTTGGAGAAACTCAGTACCTGTACGACGCCCTCCAGTGTGGAGAAGTGGTTTGGCGCTGGGGCTTGCTGAAGAAGGGCTACGGGCTGTGTCACGGTGCAGCGGGTAACGCCTACACCTTCCTGGCTCTGTACCGGCAAACCCGGGATCCAAGGCACCTTCACAGAGCCTGCATGGTGAGACTGTGTGATATAATAATAACTGTTAATAATCTGAGTGCAGCGTTCACACAGTGCAGCAGCTGTTTGAGTGATGAGGATGTTTGTGATTGGGTTCGAGCTGAAACATTTAAATAAGAAAATCAAGGCAAAGGTTTAATTTCACAGTCAAGGTCAAGTTTCTGTTTTTCACAGTGAGCTGAAGTATTTCTCTGCTTTTTAAAGGATTTAACTGCATCTATAGACGTGATTATTAATCATGCAAATTGGGTTTTGCTCAGTAACTGTGACGTGCTGCTGATTCCAGGGATGATCGAGCGTGTGAGACTCAGGTTCTTCTGTGTTTCCTGACAATAGTCTGGTGGTTGTCTGTTTTGAGGCGGCGGTGCGGTGGCGAGCTCTGTGGACACGCTCCAGGTGGCACAGCTCCCACGTGTGCTTTAATTAATATGAATCTATTCATAGAGGATGGAAATAGTCTCTTCAGATGTCGCTAAGCTCCGTTACATGCTCCCGCTGCAACCCAGTGACATTGTGGTCAAAACCTGATCCCGCCACAGATGCTCGGATTTCACTGAGACGAGCACAACTTTGAGCAGTTGTTGACATTGCTCGCTGTTCTCCGGAGACGTTCGGCTACAACGTTCTGCAGCGACACGCCAGGAATCATATTGTGACACCGCCTCTCTCTCTCTCTCTCTCTCTCTCTCTCTCTTTACAGTTTGCCGACTGGTGCATGAACTACGGCCAACATGGCTGCCGAACTCCGGACACTCCCTTCTCCCTTTTTGAAGGTAATTTATGACCATCACAAGTTATGAATAGACCAGTGTTTGTAAATCATGTGTTTCTGTGAATGAAACAATCCTGAAATAAGTTTGCCTGTTGTGTTTAACTCGTTCTACTCAGAAAGTCCCACTTGCTGTGTTTGTTGGTGTTTGACAAACATAATTAGAGACTGATTCCAATATCCTGTTTCTGGACGATAATAAAAACTGCTTATTTACATTACATTTAACTCTATCCTATCAAATAAAAGGCTTATGGTCCAGAAAGTCAGCATCATATCTGTAACCTCACGACGTCACTTCCTGTTTGCAGGCATGGCGGGCACCATCTACTTCCTGGCCGACATTCTGCAGCCCATGAAGGCGAGGTTCCCAGCCTTCGAAGTGTGACAGCTTCCACACAGAAGAAGATCCGTCTTCCTGCTGTCTGTCGCACTCGTGCATGAGAACACTGCGTCCATCTGGGTAAATAATAAACAGAGACTCCACAAGCAACTCGCCGGCTGGCGTTGACTCCTGCTTCAAGTTTCTGCTGCTGTTAACTATCTTATCTCATTTCTTAATTATCTCTTAATGTATGTGAAAGCTGAGAGTTCCCTTCATGTGTATTCATTTAACTCAATATGGTGGCGTCCTCTAGGGCCTAACCCGAGGGCTGCAGGAAACTCACTTTCAATTAAGTAAAAGTTGTTTTGTTAAAGTTGTAAAGCAGTATATTTCATTTATTCTGTAAATTTGTTACATTAAAAAAGAAATAAATGCTTTACGTTGATATTATGTGAGAAACGTCATCAGTAAATATACTCCCAGTGCACTAAATAAAACCCAGTGTCCTGTCCTCTGCTCTGTGTGGACAATAAAACCGTGTGTTTTTACAACCTTTGCTCTGTCGTGGATTTCACCCAAAATGACACGAGGGGGCAGCAGAGAGCCACCTGACCTCTGACCCTCACCGTGACACGAGTCTGACTTTATACGAATCATCAGTGTGTATTTGTGAAGACGTTGTATAAAAGTGTATGAACTGACCTGCTGTGGCTCGGTTATGTAACGAGTAAACACTCGACGCGTCACGTGACACCGAGAAGTGTCTGAAATCCTCCGGCCCGTCCTCCATGTGACACTTGGCTCAGCTGCTCCGCTCTCTACTCCAAATAAGGCTCACGTAACACCCTGAAAACCAGGCAGCGACACAATGCGCTCTTTTTTAAGCCCCCTGCCCCGGCTTCTTTGTGACCTGAGGGGAAGGTGACCGTACCGGAGAGCCGTGAAGAGTGGGAGCAATCATTTTCTCCTCCCCCACCCCCTCCTTGTCATCTCCGCACATCGTAGGAGAAACCCAACACCTTACAGGAGTAAAAATAGTGCTCATCTGTCCCGGGGTGTGGCATCACTTCACCTACTCCTACAAAAGTCCTCAGACGCCTGACGTTCAGCACTAAACTGATCAGATCTGCTGCAGCATGAAATATCTCATCCTCTGCTCGTGTGTTTATCTATAGATTCACTGCTCCTCCTTCCAAAATGCCTTTCTGACACTTTTAACAAACAGTAAGCGAAACAATCGGGTCACAATTTGAAACTTTAAACTTTAACTAACATCACTTGCAAAGACGCAGATACATGACGATCTATTTACTGCAGGTAAATATTATCTATTATCTATCTCTATCAGAACATAACTGTTAATTGATATTAATTAGTGACTTGAAACCTGTTCCCTGATCAGTTTAGTGGGAGTGAAGTGCAGAGCTGCTTATTCCCGATGCAGCCTGCGTCTCAGAAGCCCCGAAGCTTCAGTGTCGTTAAAATCAAATTCACCGGGATTAAAGAACATGCAGCGTTTTACGGCTGCGCTCGCAAACACCGTAAAAACAAGTGACATAAAGAAGCTGCAAGAACTCTGAGCATAAACGTGCAGCGACCTACAATATGTGGGTCATATCTCCAGTCATAACAAATAATGGGAAGCAGCATTAAACGCATGAGGGGCTGAGATGATGAGATGGCGTCCGGCGTGGTCGTTCAAGTCTTTATCTGTGTAACATAAACGTTGTAATCACCTCCCAGATGCTTCTGGCTCTTTCCGGAGCTTTCAGCTGCGACACGGTTGAAAGCTCCGGAACCAATGGGGCCTTGAGTTGAGGCTCCAGCACCAGATTTCTACTGAAGCTGCAGAAATACAATAAACCACAACAGCTATAAAACACTTTATAGAGTTTGATTAATCTGTGCAAACACTCTTAGAAGTTCAGCTACAGAATTCTTTCACTTTCCATCGTCTCCATTATTTCATCTGTTGCACATAATGGTCCACAAACCACATGTTTGTGTTCTAAACCAAAAGGTTTCAAGTCCAATCCCTAATTATACTTTTTCAGATCTCGACCGAGTGGAATCTACATTTCGTGTGTTTTTTTCCCGGCTGTTATTTCACCATAAGAGGAGGAGCAGTCCCCCTGTTTAAAAATACCACCTTGTAAAGGAGCTCTCTGGACCTGGAGCCCCTCTGAAGTGAGGCAGCTGGGATCTCTGCATTTACACCAACACGCATCAACGATACAGAACACACAACGTTACTCATGTCCAATCAATGACACCCATTTGCTTTGAATCCATAAACGAGTTATAACGAGTTTGAAATCTCCGGAAGCAGTGACACAGTTTCTCCTGCCGTCTAAAAATAACCCCGTCCCCTTCTAAAGGCCGACTCCCCCTGTTCCCGAGGACGCTCAGCTCTTCTTTCCGTTTGCCCTAAGAAAGTTAAAGAAGTTCCAACGTGTCACCTGATCCGCCTCATTAGCATACGTGACATCACAGGGCCGGGTTAAATAAGAGGGGGGCTCGGATCCTGGCTCAGGACCAGTCTGTCTTGGGACTTCAGCTTCTCGCCTCCTTTCTTTCCGCTCCTCCAGCTCCTACTCTGCAAAAATGGTGTGTACCATGTTGTGTTTTTCTTCTGGACCTGTTGGGTGGGGTGGTGCCGATGGAGATACCTTTTTTATTTTTTTAAATCCGACCGAGGGGCTGATTCTTTTCTGAGTTTGGATTTCAACTTTTCTAAATAAGCCCGAACCTGGAACTGAAATCGAGCTGACGTCTTTAATTCAGCTCTGAAAAACTTAGAAATAAATCTGTGAAGATTTCAAGGCTGATATTTGCACCCGAGCCCAAGAACCCAGGCCTTGAAATACATTCAGACATAGACTTGTTTAAAATGTTTAGAATTCTCCATCTTTGGCTGATAAATTCCTAGATTCTGCTTAATTAATAAATGTTACATGAACTGCATTTCATCTGTTTATTCTCTAAACTCATAAATCACTTGTTTTCATTCATTTCCCTGTGTGTCCCTGTGTCTGTACGTGTGTGTTTCCATGTGACAGACTGAGTTCTCACCGGAAGAGGTTGCTGGTAAGTGAAGAAGACTCATCCTGCACAGATAACACAAATCCCACATTTCCTTTACGACAGCAGCAGCAGGCGGGAGCGTGTCCTCTGATGTCCCCCTCACCTCCGTCTGTCGTTTTTTATTCCATCTGCCGGGTCGTCTCGTCGTTTGGTCCAAAGTGAAGCTGCTGAAAGCTGCAGAGTCGTGCGTGTCGTTCTTGTCCAGTTGTCGCCACACATCTGATATCAGTCTATTCTAAGACTGCGGGGCCTTGTGTCGCGGGCCCCTGTGGCCCTTACACAGCAGAAGTGCTAATCCACGGGGCCGAGGTCTAAGGTGCAAACCCAGCGGCGTCCTCTTACACACGGAATCCACAGAGCTCCATCCTGAGCCTTTTGTTCAGTGTGGACACAGTAGTTGTGGTTCTGCAATGCAAACGTTGCTCATTTGACATATTTTGGACATCGTGTCCCCCGTTAAATGAGACCAGAACGACATTTTTGTATAAAAGCTTTTATTTCATTGTCAAATTTCCTTCGATTACTCGTCTTTATTCCCCCCCGAAGCAGAGGAAGTGCTTCCTCTGTACATTCTGAGGCGCTGGGTTGCGTAGCCGTGGATGAAACGCAGGTCTGGCTGGACGAGGTGTTGATTACACCGTGCGCAGCATTCTCATGTGTAACTGGAGCGATGATGCCTCTATATGGCCCGGGCCTCGGTCAGGGAGGATCACTTTGCTCCCAGTGTCGCCCCAAATGCAAGCAGAGGCAGGAATGGAGGGTGGGGTGCAGGGGGTCAGGTGGGGGGGTGGGAGGTACAGCTGCTCCCGCTGCTGCCGATCAGAAACCACATTCATCTGTCAGAGGGGTCAGAAGGAGTTGACTTCCTGGTCGGATTCAGACACACCATACAACACACCCTCAGCTGTCGCTCCCAGTTAACTTAGAACAAAGACGGAAGAATGCAGCGTTCGATTCCGGGGCCACAGCTGAAACCCGCTTATAGAAAGAACAGAAAATCCAAAGTGGATCTCATGGACATAAAACATCACAAGCACCGATGGTGTCTCAAATAAAACGACTTTACTGCAACACAAAGCAGATTAGTTTTCATTCCCTGAAGCCTCAACAGATTCAATTTAAACATTTGCAAATTCCCCTCCGGCCGTTGTCCTCAGCGCCTTTTGTTCCTATAAGCAAAACCCACAACTTCTCAAAGCGAACATTCAAATTCACATGTTTTTATGTCTCTGTCTGCGTCAGAATTCCGTAACTCAAGCTTCTCTCTTCTCTCCTCAGACTTCAAGGAGTCCTTTGGTCTCTTCGACAGAATTGGTGACAGCCAGGTGGCCTTCAACCAGGTGCCCGACATCATGCGCGCCCTGGGCCAGAACCCCACCAACAAGGACGTCATCAAAATCCTGGGCAACCCCTCCGCTGACGGTGAGACGCCCGAACAAGACGAATACGAGTTATCAGGTCAATGAGCGTGAAAACGGTGTATTGAGTTTGTGTTGTGATTCCGCAGACATGGCCAACAAGAGGCTCAGCTTCGATGACTTCATGCCCATGCTCAAACTGGTCGACGCCCTCCCCAAGGGAAGCTACGACGACTACGTTGAGGGTCTGCGCGTCTTCGACAAGGAGGGCAACGGCACAGTCATGGGCGCTGAGCTGCGCATCGTGCTGTCCACTCTGGGTGAGTCTCAAGTCGCCTGTCTCCAAATATAGACGGAGCACAAATAGAGTTTGCTTAGCGTGCGCAGAATGTGAGCATGAACCTGACACGGCTCCTCATGTGGCTGCAGGAGAGAAGATGACCGAGCCCGAGATCGACTCCCTCATGACCGGGCAGGAGGACGAGAACGGCAGCGTGCACTATGAGGGTGAGCTCCATTTCCCAGCATGCTTCTCTTCTCTTCTTGACTTCTTTCATATGATACTGAAGCTTTGATTGGTCTCCTTGCAGCTTTCGTCAAGCACATCATGTCTGTGTAAGAGGCCGGCAGCGGGAGTGCTGAAGAAGCTGTAGCTCGCTACAGACAGCCCACAGTGTCCCGGACATCCACACTGTTTCAAAGACCAACCAAGGAAAGACAAGGACTATGTACAAGGGATGTTGAAGCAAACCCATCTTGTTAATTTTGTTTTCCTGTAAACTTCGTCTCAAGCCCTCCTTCTCTCGGGACGTGACCACCACCACCACCTCTCCGCTGTAGACCCCCCCCCACCCCCCACCCCCACCTGGCTTCTCCTCCCCCCAGGGCGCGTCTCCACTCTCTGCATGGGGTGAGGAACGGGGGAGAAGGGGTGACCGCTCATCAAGTGAGGGTAGATCCCTCCCTTCCCACCGCCACCTCATTCAGTCACGCCACCACTGGCCCAGCAAAACCTAAGGTGCTGGAGATCGGGCGTGGAACGACCGCCAAAAGTCCCCCCCCCCCCCCCGAAAAGTTTTCTTTATTTCCACTCTGTTCATGTCAGAATAAACTTTTCCAACGTACATCCCATCTGGGTTGACTCTTGATCTCTCATTGACCTCCAGCCCAAAACCAAACAGCACACTCAGCCTCTTGGAGAATAAAGAATTCATAAATATTAAAACATGTTCAGTAAAGTGGAGATTTTGCTGCTTCAGCCTCATTTTGTGTTTTTAAAGTCTAATTCTCTTCATTCAGGTTATTTTCTATATTGACACTGAACTCAGGTCGTTTTCTTAACTGTTGCATAAGCTACATAATGAAAATATATATTTATATTAAGACAGGAAGAAAAATACATTTACAGTGTAAAGAGGAAACATTCAAGCCTCACACTGCTGCTTTATTCCATCCTTATGAAAATGTATTGAAATATTTAAACCCCATAAACATTTTGGGGTTCCAGCTCTATAGACCCACATCCAGGCTACATCACATATAGTTGTGTTTTCTTTTGCTTGGTTCCTAATTTAAATGAAATGAATCAGACATATTGAAGTAGCTGCCACAATAAGAGCTGCTTCCTCTCATGTTTCCTCTAACGTAGGAAACACCGTCCTGTAGGAAAGGAGGAGATGATGTCGTCCCACAAGAACATTTATTCTTTATGTTCAAATTCAAGTCAAAGATTGTGACACTTAAAAAGATAAATCACAAGATTCATCAAACAAACAAGCCGGAAGGTCATATTATCTTAATTATGAAAATGAATTAGATGCACATTATACATGCAGAACATAAATCTACAGTTTGTTGTTCCAAGGTTTTCTAATCTTTTTGAATAGATCTCACAACGTACATTAGATAAATCAATAGATTTATGATAAAAAGCCTTTTCCTCAGGTTGTTAGTAAGTTATATATAAGTTCATGAAATCATGCAAAGAAATTGTACAGTGTCATGAAATAGGAATAATCATTTATATGTAATATTTGTATTAAATTGAATGTTATAATAATCAGTTCGTTTTTAATTTGTCAACAGGATTCAATGTCACTGTACTTGTCCTCTGTTATAAATAAAGATCATTTAAATAATAAGAGCCCATCTTGAATTTCAGTCTGGTTTTCATTTTGTATGTTTTTATCTTTCATTGACTTTGATGTTTTCCATTTACATTACAAAAATAATAGAATAATGATGTTTTTATTTATTTCATAACGGTTTTCTTTATTTCCCGATCTCGCGAGACTTCCTCCCAACCCGGAAGTGTCTGCAGAGACAGTAGAATCCGTCCACGTCCTGTTCGTGTTGTTCTTTTCCATCATGTCGCTGAGCCACAGGATTAAATGTGGATTTCTGAAGATGAGAAACGTCTTCGGACGAACTTCCGTGTTTCCTGCGACGACCTCCAGGTCCCACGTGTCGTTTCTATCACTTTGAACTTTGTCCTGTGAAAGTTTGCTTTGTTGTGAAAGGATCAAATATCGTGAACAAGCGTTTGTTACGGTCATGTATGAAAGTTTAACTTTGTGTTGATAAGATATTAGTTTGTATGATATTAGTTTAACTTCTTGAGTCTTTGTTCACGAAGGTAAATGTCGAATAAAGGTCAAACCTCTGACACGCTGCCCTTATTTTGAAAAGTAAATACACAGGGAGCTTTAATTTGAAAATCCAAATAAAGAAAAAGTTTTTTAAACAGCAAGAAAGTAAAATTACTCTAAGTAACGTATTTATGTAAAAGCAGAAAAAGTTTACAGCTTTAAGAATCTACCTCATTTCTTTTTCTTGATAGTTTTATTTTATTATATTTAATTATTGTAATATATATCTATAGATATATATAGATATATATTAATAGACTGCCCAATCTTCTTAAAATCAACATCTCTTTTCTATATGTCTACTGTGCAATGTGTATTTTTATATTTCCCGTGTTTATATTACAAGTTTACTTATTTATCACTTGTGGGACTATCGAGGATTATTTTATTTTCCCTATTTATCTAATCTAATAATTTGTGTGATCAGACTCCATAGTCAGGCCCAGGACTCCGGTCCGTCTTCCCACTCAATCCGTCCCGAGACGTCCAGCGCTAAGAACATGATGGACATCGGGACGCGGCGCATCTTCGACGAGGACCACGACCTCTTCAGACAGAACGTGCGGCGCTTCTTTCAAGAGGAAGTGGTCCCGCACCACACGGAGTAGGTCCCGGGTTCCTGTCGACATCACAGAGTCAAACTGAGACCAAGCAGAGACGGATGTAAAGTGATGTAAACTCTTGTTCCAGGTGGGAGAAGGCCGGTCAGGTGAGCCGGGAGCTGTGGGAGAAGGCCGGGGAGCAAGGCCTGCTGGGAATATTGATCGCGGAGGAGCACGGTGGCGTCGGAGGAGACCTGTTTTCTGCCGCCGTCGTGTGGGAGGAGCAGTGAGTTGCACCTAAACTCAAAAACACGTCTGAGTTCAAACACTGACTTTTATATTAAGATTTATGCTTTTGTCCCGATTCTAGAATGTACTGCAACTGCACCGGCCCGGGTTTCGCCCTCCACTCCGACATCGTCCTGCCGTACATCGCCAACTACGGCAGCAAGGAGCAGATTGAACGCTTCATTCCAGACATGACTGCTGGGAAAAGCATAGCTGCGATCGGGATGACTGAGCCGGGAGCCGGCAGGTCAGGAAGCACCACGGAGGAAACGTTAGAGAAACCATGACGCAGCTTTCGTGACCTCTCTCTCTCCTCAGTGACCTCCAGGGTGTGAGGACGTACGCCAAGAGGGACGGCAGCGACTGGATTCTCAACGGCAACAAGGTGTTCATCAGCAACGGGTGGATGTGCGACGCGGTGGTTGTCGTGACCGTGACGGATCAGGAGGCGAAGGCGGCCGCACACGGCATCAGTCTGTTCCTGGTGGAGGACGGCATGAAGGGCTTCCAGAAAGGACGCAAGCTGGAGAAGATCGGACTGAAGGCTCAGGTGCTGACGACCGGTGTTTCCTTCAGTCGTCTACACATCCTGAGAGAAGTCGTACAGAGGTTTGAATCTATTTCTTCCTTTCAAAGGACACGGCTGAGCTGTTCTTCGAGGACGTGCGGCTGCCGGCGGACGCTCTGCTGGGGGAAGTCAACAAGGGGTTTTACTACCTGATGAACGAACTTCCTCAGGTGACAGAAACACGTGAAACAAACATTTGACTTTCTCCTTCCTGAGCTCAGTTAATCCCGTGTGTGTGTTTTGGAGCAGGAGCGCCTGGTGATCGCCGTCATGGCCATCGCGAGCTGTGAGTTCATGTTTGAGGAAACCAGGAACTACGTGATGCAGAGGAAAGCGTTCGGCAAGACCATCGCTCACCTGCAGGTGTGTAACGGCTAACGACCAGTGTCTCCATCGCCTCCCGTTAGTGTGAGAAGATCTGAACGTCTCACTTTCCTCCTCAGACTGTGCAGCACAAGCTCGCAGAGCTGAAAACTGAGATCTGCGTGGGCCGAGCCTTCATTGATAACTGCCTCCAGCTCCACGCTGAGAAACGCCTGGACGCCTCCACCGCCTCCATGGCCAAGTTCTGGTGAGAGTGTGTTTTCAACCAGCTTCTCACAAATTGGCCAAGTTTCTGCTGTGGGCTGAAGTCCTCACGCTGTGTGTCCTCTCCAGGGCGTCTGAACTCCAGAACAAAGTCGCCACTCAGTGCCTCCAGCTCCACGGAGGCTGGGGCTACATGTGGGAGTACCCCATCGCCAAGTAAGACTCATACCGTACACCAGGGGGCGCTGTGACCACGCCAAACATATTAATACGTTTTGTTCCCACAGGGCGTTTGTTGACTCCCGTATTCAGCCCATTTACGGAGGCACCAACGAGATCATGAAAGAACTCATCGGCCGCAGCATCGTCCGCCAGAATTGAGGGATCTGCAACTTGCTCCTGGAGGAAGTCAGGATGAGAAGTTGAGGAAGTTTGCAGCAGCAGTGGAAACAGGAGAAACTTTAAACTGAGGAAAGTTGTAATAAAAATGTAGTTTCGCACATTTTTAACACGTTCAGGGGTTTTGCAGCTCGGTGGCTTGTGTTGTGTGTGATATCGTTCTGTAACTCACATCATTAAGAACGTTCAACTGTATTGTTTTGCCACCTTTTAATTTATATTCCAAACCGACCTCATAAATATGTCTGAATATGTTTCATTATAATTCACACATAATTCTCTGGTACAATCAAATGTCATAACTTGCTCTGTTAAAGAAGGTGAAAGAAAAATCATGGATCTGTCTGATCTTAAGGTTGAAAAGACTTAGACATTTAGATCTTTGACATAACACTATATAATAAATAGTATACATAAATGAAATAATCAAACTAATGGTGCTATGTCCTGAGTACTGTCAAATGTAAATATCAGAAAATAAAAACTGAAACTCTGAACTCTGGTCTCATCTTTTGATTTTTAACTAATATCTTCAGTGTACATCAAAAAGAGAAATTGTTTTTTAAGTTTATGTATATTTGAATATTAAATATCCATTGTTATATTCCAGCATTTGTCAATGAGCTGGTGCTAAACAGTAAGCAGAGGTGTTATCACTGATACATTTGAGGAGCTTTAGTGTAGTTCTGATCTTATTTGCCCTCCTGGCGACTATAAAACCTCAAAAACAATTTTTCTGCTTCTTCCCCTTCACTCGTCCACGTTGTGGGTCAGAAGAGACGTTAGTTTGAATTTTAGGAGTCGATTAAAGTGTCGATTTAAAGGTTTGAAATGTTAAAGTCTACCTGCTGCTGCCATGCGACCTCTGCAGCTCATCCAGAAACCAGCAGCTCCACTGGTCTTTAACCTAAACTCACTCACACTCCCCAGCTCCCTTCACTGGTTACCAGTGGCTGCCTACATCTGTTTCAAAACACCAGTTCTTGGTACCGTGCTGTGAATGGACGGTGCTGTCCTGGCTCCTAAATGATGGAACCAGCTCCACAATGACATCAGGACAGAAAGTCTACATCTTCCAGCTCAAACTAAAAACACACCTCTTCAGACTACACCTTGAATAAAAGTCTAAACTAACAATGTAGTAGCACTGACATGTCACTTACTTCTAGCACTTTGTAGTTTGGCTTCTTGAAGAACTTGTACTTTCTTGATTCTTGTTGTTCTGGTTTGTTCCTCATGGTTGATGCAGCTCAATGAAATGTGATGTAAAACACCTGTGGAAGTAAAGAGCCTCCTGCAATGTGTGGTTCTCACCAGTAGAGGGAGCCAGATGCTCACACACAGGGGGCAGACACATGCATAATAATAATAATAATAATTCCATTGCAGCAGGTGAGAGACTGTTGAATATGACTGGAGGGTTGATTTTAATACTCATTTACTTTGCACAGCTTTGATTTGAAGATTCCAGTCTCTTTGTGTTTTATATATTCAAATGTTACAGCGTCACATCAGATGCTTACATAGACGTTACCGTGGCAACGCTCAATCTTTCAGATGTGTGTATGATACAAAATGTGTATTGTCATGAAGAACTTTATTTAATTCTGTCATTATGAAGCATCTGTGCTGACAGCTGGTGCATGTGTGTGAGTCAGTGTCACGTGCTTGTCTTTTACTGTCTTTTAGAAGACGTCCACACTGTGAGGAGACATGATGGACAACTGTCCCCACTTTACATGTTCAAGACACACCAACTCTTACTGACTGTTAATATTATGAATATTAATACTTACTAACAATACTAACGATAGATATGAAAGTTTGTGAAGAAGTTTAACTGTGTCCTTCACATAAAGCTTATAATTAAATGTTCTTATTGTTGGTATTGATAAATCCTACTGCGCCGTGTTTGCAGTGTTTACGGTAGATGGCTGGCTGGTGGGCGTGGTCAGAGGGCCCCGCAGCTCCCTGATTGTCCCCGCAGATCAGTTCCCTCACTCCGGGTTCCAGAGCCGCTCCGCCGCCTCCAGCTCCAGGTAAGAGCTCCGGAGCTTTGTCCTCCTCTCAGCGGGGAGCCGAGGCTCCAGATCCCCCTGAACCCTCCGTGATGACCCGCTGCCGTGGCTCCTCTGGGGCTCCGGCTGCGGGTCAGGTGTCTGTGGACAGTTTAAAGTGGATTTTAATGTTAAATGTCGGATCTGAAGCTGTGGAGTTAAACATCTCTTTGTGATTTAATTGAATAGAGAAGAATCAGGATGAAAGTAAAGAGATGAATGTTCAGATCAGTGTTTCCTCTGCGGTGTTGTGCTGCGTCCTGCGCTGCAGCCTTTTGTTCTGGTCCACGCCTGCATGGTGCTGAAACCTCCACTGCACCACTGCACCTCCGAGGAGCAGACACTGGGAGTAGACCAGTGCAGGTGCGTTAGGATCATTATACTACTGCACATACATGTACACACACACATATATGTATTTATATATTGTGTGTGTGATGTACTGTCTGGCTGCTGCCTGCATGCTTTGTGGAGAAGGGAGTAGCCCTGCAGATTCTCTGTCACAGTCACTTGCCCCTGCAGGTTTCACCACCTTGCACGAGCAAAAGGCTGCACATGCATTTATTATAACATCATTTTATTAGTTTGATTTAGTTACGTTTATCAGTGGGAGCCAGAAAAGCCAAAACCCGCCCAGTTCCTCCCCGTCCACACAGAGCCTCTGTCCTGTAATGTCCTTACACGAACATGAAGCCACAGATAAAGATCTGTGAATGTCCAGACGTCCATTAACCTGATGGAGCTGCTCCGAGCTGCGTGTGTCGCCTCCGAGCACAAACAGCCACTGCAGGTTTCCCCCGTCTGGATGTCGGAGGGGAAAACATTCCTTTATGAAAAGGTATTAACGCCGACTCTTCATATGGACACATTCCAGCAGCTGGCTCACATGAGACCCCGGCTCTGGACCAGGGATGGAATGAAAACAGCATCTTCGTGGGCTGATGTTTGGGTTTTCACTGTCTCAGCCAACGTTTATTAGGCTTTTGATTCAGTGCTTGAGCTTCACTGACCTGAGACTCACAGGAGTTCAGTGTAATGTTGGGTTTTCTCCTCCAGTTTGGTCGTGAAGTGCAATAAATGTAGTCATAAATACAAAAATCAACAAATACACAGTAATTACTTCCTTTAAGTAGCTCGTTTTGCTTGTGGGACTTTCCAGCGTGAAATATTTCCAAACGTGTAAAACTAATATACTTTAGAGACTCAGGATCGAGATTAGGACATGGACTCAGCGCTGTATCAAAGGCAGAATCAAAGGCATTTCCGCTGCTAGCATAGCAGTACAGCTTCGATACGCAGCAGCAGAGACGTCGTTTAATTTCTTTCATAGCCTTTTCCTGTCCGAACTTCCTTTTTATCGATTGAAGGCGACCGCAGCAGCACTTGTGTGCTCGATATACCACCACACATGTATTATATTCATGTATAATTCATCTATCATCAGTCGCGGCTTCCCAGCAAGGCACAAACTGGAAACATTAATCCCCCCCCCCCTCCTCTAAATGGAGGTTGGCAGGATGCTTTAGCTGAACGTGACAAGATTGAGTCCGGTTTCCCCTAAATCTCCTGACGGGACTCGGCCTCTGTCAGGCCACATTGGGCTGAGTCTAATCACTGATGGACTAATTGAAATGACCTTAATAACAACACAACAGGTTGGGGGGTGCGTTTACCTGCATGAGAAGACAAGACTTTAATTTAAACAACAGGAAACTCGATCCTCGATCCTCGTGGCGCCGCAGGTTTCTAATGGCAGCTGGCAGAACTGGGCTTTAGTGCGTGATTAGGTCTTGACCGCGAGAGGAACCTGAACTGATGCGTCACAGGAACCAAACGACACACTGACCTGCATGTGGTGCACACTCACCACTCGCAAACACGCCCACCCTCCAGGAAGTGAGACGAAGACGAGGACACCATCGTCCAGAGACAATTCAAGTGTCTTCAATTATATTGCGATGTGTACTCTTCACTGTTTTCGGGTGTTTTTATAAACCAAATGATTAAGTCACGACCAATTAGGATCCTCTTGTTTCGTAGGTTTAAACTGTTTCCGCCTGTTAAGCCACAGATTCATTGGGCCCAGCTGCCATTAGCTTTTTGAATAGTTTATTTAGACTTTAATTAATAGAGACCCTGCAGTTCTTTGTGTTTTAAGTCTTTTATATTGTATTTATCGTCCATCTCTTGTGTTCAGCTTCAGGTTTGTGTGGATTCTGCCGTCAATACTACAAATTGCCCGATGCGGACAAAGAGAAATCCTCTCATCCTTGAGATGAATTGATTATTTAAAGGTTGGTGGGTTGTGAACCTATTTCTCGAGGCTGCAGACATTTAAAAGGACAAACAGAGTTTTTCCATGTGTTCTCTGAAGCCTGTTTCCTCTCTGAGCTGGTTCGGAGTCTCGTCTCTCAGTTTAATATGAAAGCAGAAGAGATATTGACTCTGTGATGAAGCTGCTGCTGGGTGGCATCTTCTCTGTTGTGGTGCATTCACAAACACTCCAGATGTGGTTGAAACATCTGTTTAAATGAAGTCTTAATTGAGCCTGAGATCCCATTTGTGAGAGTCACTGCTTTTGAAGGCAGCTGAGATGCATCGTGTGGCCTTCTGGGTCCAGGACGCCGGTCTCTCTACCCGCTCACCCAGCCCGCTTGGCCCCCTGCACCAGATCCAGGTCCACGGTTGACTAGCAGTCAGTCTCCCAAACCGGGCCTGACAGCCAGTGTCTCATTCCATTGCTCACGGACGGTGCCCCTCGACAGAGAGGACACTCATGTGGGCCGTCCCTGCTCTCCAAGCCTGTCACATATTGACATCTCGAGGACTCTCCGCTGCTCGCGCTTGCAGCTCGGTGTTGTAACCGTGTTAGCTAATCCACGAGGTCAGCGCGGTGATGGCAGTGGGAACACGAGAGGAGAAGGAGCCTCCAACCTCCTACCAGAGCTTTCCATCGGCTCCCAAGCTGGAAACCTCCTACGTGTTCACACCGAGCCGTTACAGGAAGTTTACATGTGTCTGTCTTAGCAGGTTTATGTCTCATAGTCCAGCTTATAATGGTGTTTGAGGTTTCACACCCGTAAGTGGTGCTCAAGAATGCAGCCAACTGGGCTGTTGACATGTTCTGGATGATATAATGGTGACGTCGGCTGCTGCCTGAAGCCAGCTCGTTCCTGCATCTGCCACTGGGACAGCCAAGCACTAAATATTTCAGGACATTTCGATTAAAAGCATTTTTATAACCGTGCAACAACATCAAAAACATGTTCTTACTTCAAAAAACACTTTTCTCAGGCTAAAACTACCTCGTCTTCAATTTTCTGTCAGTGAAGCTCGAGTTCTTCATTCTGCACAAGAGGAACGAAGAAATTCTGCCTGTCAATGTGCAGCTTTTTGATTTTATTCAGTCGTTCATCAAAGCCAGAACTATTTTAAAACTTAAAAGTCGCCTAAATGATGCAGCAGAAGCTCGTGAGGCCTCCGGTCTCGTTTCTCGGACTCTGACCCGGGCCCAAGGCGGAAAGAAACCGCTAATGAGCCTTAGCATCTCCCCGAACGGGCCAGGGACCTCCTGTTAGCGTAGCGGCAAAGCTACGTTATGACTTCCAGATGTTGAAGCTAAACAGCGAGATTGTTTTCTCCCCGTCTCTCTTTTACAAACAGCGCACTGGCAGCGGTTAAAGGAGAATACACTGGCTGAAGTGTGCTGCAGGAATGAATGAGCCTCATTGTTGGACGTTCACGTATTGTTCTGTCGTACAGACTCCAGATCAGGTTTCTCTGCTTTTAAATGTGCGACTGGAATGTAGTGTCATGGAAATAAGTCTCAAAGGATTCGGCACAAATTGCTTCTCAGGGCCCGAAGCTTCCTAAACTAAACCAGAACATCTCCTAACCATGTTAGTGCGTGCATGTTTCTGTGCACGTGTGGATGCTCGTAAGTGTCCGTCTCTGCGCCGCTGTGCCCATCTGCCTGTTGCTTGTTGGACGGGATGAATGGAAACCCCCCCCCAGTTCACAGGAGCGTCTCACAGACGGCTCAGTAAAGCCCGTGTGAGACGCAGAAACAGATGCATGGAGGGTACATGGCGTTCCTGTTGGCCTGGTTCGAGGCGGGCTGCAGGAACACAGCAGCTGACTGTGTGGAGTGGACGTCCTGGCCGGCGTCCAGGAAGCGTTTTACTGCAGCCGCCGCTGGATGAGTCTGAACGGGGCTCAGACAACGTCCTCCCTCAGACGTGCAACAGGCGTCGCAAGATGAAGAAATGATCGTTGCGTTCAATGACCTCCCATCGGTCCCTCTCTCCTCCTCTGTGTTGTTTTGAAGCGTCGACTGTTCCCACTGCCCCCTATGGGACCACCAAGGGCCCCCCTCACCACGGCAACCCCTGCCATGGAAACCAGCCCCTCAAAGGAATGACCCCTTTGAGTACCAGTGTGTAGACGCTCTGTGCTGCTCTGTAATAACAGGATATTGACTAGAAGACGACATTCACACATTTCCTCTTCTAGTTTCTCCATTTTCTTCAACATCAGCTTCACGCAGACACCAGGCGATTAGATAAGGGACTGGAAATGTAAAACGAATCATCTGTTCCTGTGTCACGCTCCTGACCGGCTGGAGAAGGGAAGGTGGCGTGAGACTCGACCTCAGGTCAGCTCGTGAAACCACACATCATAAATCCTGCTGGAGAACCTCAGCTTCCTTCTGCAGCATCACCAGATGTTAAATAAGAGTAATAATAAAGCTTATAACCATATAAAGTTGATTTCCCTGACATTCCTCCAGTGTTTCATGCGTCACATGTTCAGTCTCTTTGGAAAAACAAACCTGTGCTCTGTGTTTTTACGTCTGAATCTAAACTGTCCAACATTTTTCATTCAGTCTTTTCAGTCCGTCATTATAAAACATAACGATGTGGAATATATCTGCCTCACTTCTACTATTTCCTTTTGTTTTTCTTTTGACGTTTAATAGGCTAATGGTCCTTTCCTGTGTGTGTGTTGGAAACCAGTGGGGAAACTCCACAGCTCCTTGTAGATACCAGCATGTTTTTAGGTCCAAACACGACAGACGTGAACTTCAAAGCTGCGTCCTGGTGTTGTCTCTGGTGCTGTCGTGTCTACACACTCGCAAACTTCTCTTTGTCTTCAATTTTGTATCCCCATGCAAGAAATGCTCGTGTAAACAAAGACGTGAGTGACGTTTCCTGAGAGCAGATCTGTAATTAGCTGTTTCTTCTGCCTTCTGTAGCCACCAGCTTTTCCCCACTTCCTTTGTCTGCACGCCACGGGTCGCCAATTATTGATTCCTGTCCCTCCCCAGTCTTTCTTCTCCCCGGCTCACCGAACCCCCGTGGGGAAGCATGAGGAGAGGGTGCACCCCCATGTGCATGCCCACATTCAGATGCTAATCCCCCGCCATCTGCTTTCTACCTCAGGCAGAGGCTGCACGTGGTGCCTTCCTGCCCGTGGCCGCTGTGGGTGAGGGAGGGAAATCCCTGAGCTCCTCACCCCCCTGAGGGGCTGCCAGGGTTATCGCCACCTTTAACACCCCAATGGAGGCGCCCTGCACCCCCCCCTCTCTCCCTCACCCTCCACTCAGGGGTCACCCATAGAGAGAATCCAAAAGAAGTTACCTCCTCCATCCAGAGCCAATGGAGCGTAGCACAATAAAGCTCGTTTCCTGAGCGACCTCTGGTCAAAGAGGCAGATCCTGGCAGATGAGTTAATCACTGGCAGTCACAGCAGATTCAAACCAAGCTGACCCTGGATCCTGGGAGTTGGTCTCCCACCTGTTTGAGTGGGAAAAGCTCTCCAGCCTCCTGTATTGTGTGCGGCTGCTGGTCTGTGTGGGATCCTGCAGCTCCACCGTGACATAAGCAGCTGGAAGTTCCTCTGTATTTAGAATCCAAGCCTTTCTTGAATATGTATCTCTGCCAGGGAGGTTGTGTTTTCACCCCTGTCTGTTAGTCCGTCAGCAGGATTACACAAAAACAACTCAACGGATTTCCACTAAAGCTGGTGGAAGGATAATTCTGGTCTGGATTCAGACAAAGATCCAGTTTCTGTGCAGCTTGATTAAATTTGACGGACTTGGAGGAGGAATGCTTTGATTTGAGAGGTTTACTCTCTGAGAGTTTAAAGTGAAGTTCAGTCCAGTAAAACGTGTCTTATTTCATTTAAGCCTCAATAATAAGAAATGTAAATAACTCCAGAAGGAAAACCAGATAGTTGTGTCCCTTCTTTACGTTCCTCCGCTCAGACCAGATGAAAACTCAACAGGAAAGTAATCTTCACGTTGTTGCTCCACACCAGCTCTGCACTCTGCACGTTTCAGACCAGGAGACGTGGAATGCATTTCATCTGCAGGAGCTCCTATGTTCTCGAGCCCAGCTATTTCCTGCAAAGGGCGGTGATGGCAGTGGCGGCGTCCCGTCGACAGTCACGTGAGCCCGTCTAAAACCACAGAGTCACAGAGCTGGAGATGGAAGACGCTTTAATCTGCGTCCACATCTGAGGAATGAAAACACAAAGCTCGGTGTGGCTGAGCAGCGTCGTGCCTCCATGTGGTCACTGTTTAGTGTGTGTGAATTCCTGCCTCAGTGTGTGTGTGTGTGTTTGAGATGATGTCACTGCTGCAGGGCGGACGATGCACTGACACCAGAGCTGCTCAGCGACCTGTGCACGCTTCAGTCACTCTGACTGCAGCGCTGGTGCAGAGTCTCAGGGGCTGTCGGGCCTTGGCTGCTGCAGGAGAGTTTAAACAGGCTTTTTAATGTCACTGTAGGTTTTTACCTGAAGAATTAAGGAGGTCTGGGATCTTTAATTGGTTTTATTGGCAATGAAGCACTCAGATATCCACACCCCAGGTTCATGCTAATAATACATTTCAGTCTTCAGATGAAACAAACGCTTTTAACACCGTCCCACTTCATCTTCCCTTTGCCAGTCCTCGGGTCCTCTGTTCATTTAGCTTCGTTACCCGAAGGCGTCGTATCCATAGCGACTGATCCCAGTGTCATGGAAACAAAGGTATGGCCTCAGCAAGTAAACAGCTGCCTCCTGAACCCCCTTGGAAACCTGGAGCCCACACAGCGCCCCCCCCCCCCCCCCAGCTGAGCAGCAGAAACTATATACTGAACTAGTCTATTACCTTGATGCTGATGTGACGTGTGGCTGCAGAGGATGATCCTGACGTGAGGGAACTGGACAGAGACGTGTCCTGTGTCCCCGAGCGCGTTAACGAGGGACGACCTCACCCTTCAGTCCCTCCAGTGCAGGAAGTCATTAACACGTCTCCATCATACTCTGCTCCTCTTTCTAATAACTGCAGCTCCTCTTTTGTTAATGGAAAGGAGTGATTCCCCGGCTACACACACACTGCCCTCCCTGTTCTGCTGAGGCCTTCGGGGTCTGCTCGTATATCACAGCTTCCCCCTGAGCGTGTGGTCCACGCTCCTCTCCCCCTCACCACACTATCCCTGTATCACTTACACTAACAGGCTTCTGAGAGCGTCTCAAGGTGAGAGCTGCTTCCTGTCGCACGGAGCTGCCCGCTTCACTGTCTGTGCTCGTGGCCACGCTGCAGTTTCTGTTTGATTGAAGAGTCGACAACATTATCAATCACCCAGCAGCTGTCAACCCCCCCCCCCGGCCCTCTTTGGCACTTGATGCATATTTGATTCATCACCTGCAGCGTTGGGATTCTGGGGTTTTAACAAGCTTGAGCTGCTGATTCTGAAAGATGTGAGCCTGTTTGTGAGCAGATCTCTGAGATGCATGACTCATCTTAGGCTGATTTCAGCTTCGTCATTCGTCGTGCAGTCTTCAGGAAGAGGGGGGGGGTTAGGGTCTAAAATGCTCCAAAGCTCTTGTCTTTAGTTTAAGTTAAAGCATAAAACATTATGTTTCATTTGGTGCTTGAGGTTTTTCCCCTTTCAGCGCAGCCAGAAAATCATCTCTGTTCTCCGAGCCTCCTCCCGTGACTCATACATTTTTATTTTGTGGGGAGCAGGACGAGGAGGAGGAGGAGGAGGAGGAGGAGGAGGAGGAGGAGGAGGAGGGAAAAGTGCCGACTTGCTTGTTTTGGATGCTTCACTGACAGGGTGGTTTCTGGTGCGCGGCCTGAATGACGGAGCTGCCCCATTAGACCTGACAGCTGTTGACTCCAGCTCTGGGATGTGTTTGTCTGTGTTTGCTTGTCGTTGACTGGTGTTTACATTCGGCAGCGGCGAGCTGGGTGTTTGCACGCGGGGCCGAGGACCAGCCCGTCCAGGATGGGGCTCCATGATGCCGTGTTCTTCATTAAGCATCTTTCTTTTATCTGATGTGTGCAGTCGTTCACTGGGTCTCACGTTGCTTGTGTTCACGCCTGGATATCACAGAGTTAGAGTCCTGTGCAGCTGCCTCCTCCCTCCTCCTCCCTCCTCCTCCCTCGTGCTGCCTGATGACTTCCAGAAACTTCCGCTCCTCACTCAGTCTCAGTGACACGTGCGTCCTCTCTCCTCCCAGCCTGAAGGCCTCAGTGACTCCACAGGGTTTGAGCTCTGGTTCTCACACCTGGCTCTCAACATCTGGGCTGGAGAATCACTTCATTCACTGACAGCCTCGCTAATGCTCCCCTGTCATTTGTAGCAGGGAAGTGAAACAAGTGAAAACTCCTCTAGATGATATTTTACAGGAACAATAACTATAAATATAAAGGAATCACAAGAAACAAACAAATATATCCAACTGGAATTCAAAGACTCGACAGATCTTTATTTGCAAACTGTTAAATCAGTCGGGATCTAGTAAAGATTGTGATCCTGGTTAAAAGACAGTAAACAGTGCATGGACACGCCACACACCCATCAAACCCACAAAGTCATACACACATCTGGAGTTTTCCTTTTTTATTTCAGTCCGACAAAAGTTGAATCCACCTCAAAGAAAATAAGTCGTAAATCGGCAGCAGGGAGTTTTCCTCTCCACCTCAGTCTTCATCTGTGTTTTCATATTCACACATAGAAATATGAAAGCAGCTGCTGCAGCTCCGTCCTCTGCTCCCCTGCTGGAGCTCCAGGTCTCTGCAGCGTCTGACCACCGGTGCCCAGACCGCCGAGCTCCCCGCGTAGGTGCTAATTCAGAGCAGATGGCGCGTGAGAGGAAAAGGCTCAGGAGCGGAAACAGCCCTGCCGCAAATTACAAGCATTTATCTTCCCTCGCTGTTCACCTGCCCTTTCCGTGAAGCTCATGATTCATATTCAAAAGTAGCAGAATTTATCAAGTAGAAATTAAATGAATTGATGATTCCAGCTTTTTAAATATGATCATTTGACACTGTCCCTGTTTTACATAAGGAGAATTGAATATGTTTGAGTGCAGGTCAGAGAAAACCAGTCTGAATTCACACGTTCTCTCCACTGAACGATGAATGTAAATAATCTGTAGCTGCAGCCGCGTGTTGGACCAGTGTAGCTCAGTCTAACGTGCAGCATAGAGACCACTGTGTTTCCCCGTGAGGGAAAAGCATGCTGGGAGATTTGTTCCATGCAGTAATATGGGATCGTGCACAGTAGCCTGTGTTCGAGCTCAGCCCAGAGTGTAGGGACGACTTCAAAGCCCACGGCTACACCCTGTGGTTAGTGTGAAACCACACACACACACACACACACACACACACACACACACACACACACACACACACACACACACCACTCCATATTGTGCGACAGGCACAGGCCCTCAGACAGGCACACATTTATCTAAGTCCATAAAAACAGCTGACTGCGTTTCACCCCTGAATTTTCCCATCAGTCTTAGCATCAGCCCCCCCCCGCCCCTTTCTCCAGCTGTAAACACACACACACACACACACACACACACACACACACACACACACACACACACACACAGTCTCTCCACTTCCTGTCTCTTTCTTCTCAAATCTTGTCTCTGTTTTAAACTGGCCTCTTGGACGCATACTTAACATTTGAGGAATTTCCTGTGTTCTGCTTATATCAGAGGAATATCACACACACACACACACACACACACACACACACACACACGCAGGCCATCTTTAGCCTGTGTGTGTGTGTGTGTGTGTGTGTTCCTCCTGCACACTGTACTCATGCATATGAATGTGAGTAATGAGACGGTTTGTAGGAAGGATTACTTTCGTTCCGTCGCAATAAAAACATCAATCCAGTGGTGGTCCAGCTGTTGCAGGAGAAGGGCGTGCACATTCCCGCGTGCACGTGCCACTGGTCATCGAGGCTGTGGTGCTCGCTGTTGGCAAACGAGCAGAAAAAGGAAGTTGCACTCTCACTAACCACTCACGCACCGAAGTGTCTGGATTCAGGAGGAGCCGATGATGAAGCATCGATGCAGCTCAGCTCTTCAGCTGTGACTGAAGCAAAGTGGAGTCGCTCTCATTTATCACCGGCTGCCTGTTTTCACATCATTACTTTTTCAAATTCTATTAAGTAGTTCGATTTTCAGGACATTTGTCGCAGCAGATTTTAAAGATGAACTAAAGTTTCAGTGCACAATTCGGAGGCTGAATTTAAAGACTTAAACAAATCCACCAGACTCTGTTTAGAATTCTTCATATTTTAAAGTTTCCTGTTTAATATCGGAGATAAAGTTTCTTTGAACTGATCTACAGTTGAAGCTGTGACTCAGTTCTCCTCACAGGAGATGGTACCCACTCACCAGTGTTACATAGAACAGACGCTCAGGCTGAGGAGTGGGAACGAAGGAGGAAACATTCTCCATATTCACACTCACTCTTTATATTCAAGCTGCTGGTTTAACGTACGAAAAGTTGCATTGTGTTGGTTTAAACTGGGAAACCAAGAGAGGACTGGGATCCACTCGTTGCCTTTATACGAAATGCAGTCTGCAGCGTGGAGATAACGTCCAGCTCAGCGTGAGGATTCACTGAGGAGAATGAGAATAGCAGCTGATTCAATGAAGTCACATGGCGCAAGAAATATGAGGCAGAAATGAAGTTAGTTGACGACGGCGGCTCGGTGATAATAAATGAATTTGTAGATCCGTGTTGTTGTGACAGGATCTGCATGTTGTGTGTGTCTGGACGAGGAGTAAAGCTGCAGCTTTACCGTGAGTCATGCTGGCGTCTCTATGAGCTGAGGGGATGGAGGGGATCAGCGTCTGGGCAGGTTCACCTTTGACCTCTGACACCAGCGTCCTGAGGGGAGAGAATACACAGACAGCGTTAGAGAGATTCAAAAAATGATATTTAATGAGAGTGAATTTAAATGTTCGAGCACGGCAGGAAAATAAATACAGAACAAAGAAGCTTCTCCTGAGTCAGAGGATCAAATTGACCTCGTATCAAAAGAAATGAATTCATCAAACAAACCTCACTGCTGAATTGATATGAGCGATGTATTGGTGACTTCTCTACCTGAGCCTGAGAGAGATGAGTGGCTGCTAACCTTTACACCGACGGACAGATCACAGCGGATTTGGCTAATTAGATTTCCGTGTTCTCAAATCTAATTTGCTATTTTATTTAAAGCAAACAACGACAACAAGCAGACGCAGCCGCAGAGTGTTTTCTGCCATTTTGAGGCGGTTGTTGTTGTCGAGGCTGGACGTCGCCGGGCCTCGTGCCGGGAGGAGATTGCTCTTGTGATCCTGGCGATGCAGCGGATCCAGTCCTCGGGCATTAACGAGTGATTAGGTCCATGTCTGGGTGAAAGTATTAACACTGGACCGACTGTGGGGCTTATGGTGACATGTATGAAGTCGTCAGGGATGAAGAGCTTGAGCCCTCATAACTTTGTGGTTCTGAGAGAAAGAGCATCCTTCACATTTCAGATGCACAGTAAGAGTCTGAGGCTCGTGTTTCCTCTGACCTCTATCTTTAGCCGATGCAGCGTCACTGTAAGACAAAGCTGGAGCCACAGCAACAGTGACGCCGGCGCTCGGTGATGCAGAACCCGGCGCCGTGTCCTCCAGCACCTGCCATGACTTTGCCCTCTCAGTGAGACTCGTGCTAAAGCTGCATTTTTTAAAAAACAGATTGAGTCATGCTTTTCAGGAAAGAAAGAAAGTTCTGATGAGGGTGACGGCTTTTTGGAGATGATGATGCACCACAGGCCAAATGAACCCCAGTAAGAGTCAGCAGCTGTTTGCAGGGATTTAACTCTTACAGGCCCACGTGCACGTGGCCACGTTATTTTGGCGTCCAGGATATTTTATGGGTCAGAGACGGGATCCAGACGTCCTGCACCCGGCGGAGAAACCCACTGACCAGCGCTGAAACTCTCCGTCCAAATCTGGATGGAGAGGTCCGGGCAGATTACTCCCCTGAGGCCGCCATGATCCATTCAGCTAATCCCGATCATAGTGAGTTGGCTGTGCACCAATCTCACTGCTGGCCACCCCCCCCCCCCTCCAGTACAGCAATGAGATTGACCTACCTTTTAATTTGGGATTAGACGTAAGGTTTTATTGTGACCCATGAGAGTTTCATCCTGCGATAAGCAGCATTTGATAGAATAAAGGGAATAAAGCTGAGATATTAATCTACTTATTTTCGTATTCGATTTTGGAGACGTTATAAAGCTTGTGACAAAGTGACCCACTAAAGTTAATGAAAATGACCAAACCACAGTTTCTTCCACTAAGTCACATTAAGATAAAGCCTCTGACTGACTTATAATCATTAGTTCACATCTGCAGTGACATTTAAGTTTGGAACATGCATTAGATAATATTCTTAAACCTCTTGGATCTGTGGAGGCCTGTTTGCACCTCCTGTACTTAGAAGGTGTCTCCTCTCCATATGTCCTGGTCAAACAGAATCATGTGTAATCTGTCGACAGCGAGCTCAGTGCGCCGCTGTGCCCGTTGACAGTTGGGCCGTGGCAGATTGGCGTTAGCCCGGCCAGCATCTGCTTCTGGCAGCGGAGGCGGAGGGGAGATTAGATTTTGCCGTGTTTGCCGGCTCTGCAGCTCCGGTGCCGGCCTCGGCCTCTAATCGGTGCTGGCAAATGGCCTCCCTGACGGCGGCCGGCGTTGACAGGACTGTCTGCGCCTCTCCGGTAGTCTCCCTCTCTCCTCCCCCCCTCTACCTCCCCTCTTATCTCCTGCAGAGACTCGGTTCTTCACGAACACTGAACGCTCTCTCTGCAAATGTGAACATTTAAAATGATCTCACGACCGCCGTGCTAAGTTTTCCACCGTGTCTCAATTGCTTTCTTTAAACCCGATCCAGGCCGCCCCCGGTGACGGGCTGATTACAGTCCTTCACCGATGGCTCATTCTACTCCCCCCCCGAAACGCGACGAGCTAATGATGGGACTGAGGAGGAGATGTGATGTGGGATGGAAGGAGCGCGGCTGCCTCCCTCTCCTCCTCCTGATTCTTTTTTAAAGTGGTTTCAGAGCCGTATGACTGGATCCTTCATGATTCAGCCTCCCGACTTCCTCTGTGGTCGCGCTGAGGTCTGGCGAACATGTCGGGGAGTGTCTCCTGACATCAGCGTGGTCCCGTCGGTTTGCTTTAGTGGTTTCATTTATTTACTTCCAAAAGGATGTGCTCAGATTCATAAAGTCTATGTTGGCAGAATGCTAACGTGCTAAATGCACGATATGCTGGACTGGACTTTAAAGCAGTGGTGATCAAAACCTTGAGCTAAAAGATGATAACATGCTCCACAGAGTATTGCATTTTTATGTTTGGCAAATAAATAATAGATTTTATACTAAAGAAGATGTAACACTTAGATAAAAGCTTTATTTCCCTCTTATGCAACTCGATCTCTCGCCAGGAGAAACCCCCGACTCGTGCGTCCGGTCTCCAAACTTTACTCCGACTCCCCCGTCCTGGCACGGTCGTCGGAAATCAGTTGTGTGGTTTGAGGTCATGTTCAACATCAGCTAAATCAGGAGCTCCTCCATCTCGGCTCACAGGGAAAACTACAACCAATGGCGGCCAACCTCACAAACGTGGTTTGCTATTGAGGCTGTGACGTCGCCGGTCACCGACTCCGCGGATTTGCCTCGCTGCAGGAACGTTTCATTTGCACAAAAAGGAGAGTGAACGTACAGTTGCGTGTGCGACCAGATTTGGCTCCGGTCCGGGGCTTTTGGTTCCAGAGAGGAAACTGGATCTAGAGGTTTTGCAGTGAGAGGAGGAACGACTCCAGTGATCTCTAACGCTCATTCATCCTGACACCTCCCCGAGCTGAAGACTGGGACCTTTGTGAGCCTCGTGAATATGAATATACTTCATTTCATGTGGTTTGAGGTTCTAGTAACGAGCAGAGAATTAGGATTTGGTTTTTCTCTGCTTGTCTGGCCCTTTACAGTCTCCCCCCCCCCCCACTCCTCCCAGTGTGTCTCTCACCTCCTCTCCCCCTCTCGTTCCCCCTCTCGTTCCCCCTCTCTGCCTTTGTCTCAGTGCTGCTGCTGCAGCGGGCCATGCCTGCAAATGAGCACTGGGACAGAGCAATTATTCAGCCCGGTGCGAGCCCCTGCTCTCCTGCCTCTACACAGTGCTCATGCACGTGTGGACGCACGCTGCTGCTGCTGCTCGCTCTTGTGTTTTTGTGCATTTGAGCAAAGAAACTGCATTTTTACAGTTGAGACAAACAGAAAGACGAGAATGTGGACATTTCCTGGATGGAGACGGTCTTTTATCTCTGAACTCTATTCCCTCGGGGGGGAGGATGAGCTTCGTATCCCTTTCAAACATGAATTAATGTGACACACAAACATACACACACACACATATCTTGCACTGTTCCACCCCGCCCCCAACTCCACTCCCCCCTCCACCAGTCAGTGCAGCACAGACACTGGCTGAGTGTGTGTCTGTGTGTGTGTGTGGGGGTAGACCTCAGTGTGTGTGTGGATGCAGTTTGCATCCCTCTCTGTCAGTGCGACGCTGCCCTTCTCTTGACTCTTCTCTGTCTGCTCTTTCTCTGCAGAAGCTGCTGCCGTGCCCCCCCCCCTCCGTCACCACCAGCGCCACCTTGTGCCCTCTTTGCACACAATAAGCTGTGATAACCACCCCACCCCTCCAGGTAAGATTTAACATTCTTCTCATCTTTTTCTTTGTTGACAGGAACTGGTGCCTTTCTAATCTCCACTTCCTTCATTACGATGTTCCCTTTGTTTGCACAGATTCTCATTAGTGAGGATATTTGCCGTTGACATATTCAAACCATCGTGTGAAACAGCCGATGTGGAGATAAGCCCGGGGCCGTCTCTGTGTTTTGATGACCTTTACTCCCGTCCCTCGTCTAGACAGATTATTCAGCAGGACAGCGCAGTTCACCCTGGGTTTGCTGTCGCTCTGCGTGAAGAGTGAAGTGTTTACCAGACGTATAAAACCCTGATCTCATGTGATTTCTGCTCCGTGGAAGAAAACATGATATCCATTGGAAAATAGCGGCGGCTGCGACGATTGTGTTTTAGAGGCCGAGGCTGCGATGGCATGTGGCCGCTGGCGGTTAGCGACTCGTAGCCAACGGATTGTTGGTGGTTTCACCGTGGGAGTGACACCAAGCCGAGCGAGACCACAGGACACATAACTCTGCCTGTCAGCGTCGGCAGAGCTGTCACAAGTTCGCTGCAGGCTCTGGAGGAGTTTCAGGGCTGACAGGTGGTTTCTGCAGCGAGCAGGTGGTGATGGAGTGATGGCGAATCGGACTCCCCGTCTTTAACTCTTCTCTAGAACCCTTTCCCTCCGCCTCCCCCCCCCTCTCTCTCTCTCTCTGTCTCTCTCTCTCTCTCTCTCTGTGTGTCTGTCTGCCTGGGTGGTTGCCGGGCAGCTCTCAGGCGAACTGTCTTTTCCTAGGAACCGACTCATGATGACACGCCATGGCGTAGGGGGGGGGACGAGGGGGCACACGCGGCCTCTCCCTGTCCTTCTCTGCGAGGTCACAAACTGAGCCCTGTCCCCTCCGTCATCCTCCACCTCCTGATCGTCCTCTTTTCGCTGCGTCACCCCGCATCTTCTCTTGCCCTCGACTCGAGGTCGTCGCCTGGCGTGGAGGTCGCCGTGCGGCCCGGGTAACCGACTGTTGCCGTGCTCGCAGGGCAAAACAAGTGGGAGGGGAGGGGACATTGTTTTGGAGTCAACGCCACCGCTGGTTCCAACCGCTGTTTGTCAGGAAGGCGTTTGAAATGCTACGTGTGTAAGAGGAGGACATTGTTTCATGAGCTGAACAACGTGCATGAAATGTAGTTAATTTAACCCGAGGATTCACCTTTAACCTTCTGCATTGCATCATGGGAAGTGAAGCATCTGGTGTTTCTCCATTCTCCATTTATCGATTTTATTATTTTTTACTAAACAAAGGCTGAAGACTCTGGAGAATGTTTCTAACTGAACCTTGACTTGTGGATATTTTGTCCAACTCTTGTTCTCAAGGTCAAACTTTTCATGTTAAAGAGTCATGTAAAGTTTCCAGCTGCCACATGAGAAATTGAACTCATCCACCTTCAACATCAGCCTAAACTAGAAGCTGAGATTTGTGTGGAACGTGCCACAGGTGCCCTTCACAACTCGACCTTGACAGATCGGCCCTGAAGTGTGTGTTGACATGTGATATGACGCCGCGTGTCAGAGATGAGCTGAACCGCGGAGGCAGCAGCAGCTGAATGGAACCGACAGGACGGGAGTCTACAATCTGTGTTGACGGAAGATTGGCACTTTTCATATTTGTAATGTCAGGAGAAGAATTTGATCATGTTAGGGTTAGGGTTAGATGTGATTTTAAAACTCTCAGAAACCTCAAGTCCTTCCACCTTAGAGCCCATACTGTACATTTTTCATAAACCCTGTCTGAACATGTGGGCTGATGCATGTGTTGCTGCGAGGCCTCTACCTGCAGGATATATATACAGAGACCTGCACCTGGTCCTGCCTGGGTTTCATGACGCTGCAGGACCAGGTTCAGACTGTAGATTATGTGGAGGACACAGAGGGAGTTTACTTTGCATCTTTGGTATGAAGAGTATGTGTCGGCCCAAGGTCTCAGTCTCGTTTGCTTGTCAACACACAGAATCAGTTCATTGATGCAGCTGCAGGACGTTAGAGAAATAATGTCTTTTTCTTTAGTTTGATTTTGAAATCGCGCGTCGTAGTATTTTGGAAACCGTCCACGCCCTTCAACATCCTTCACCTTAACTCCAGCTTCTCTTATCCAACGTGTCAAACATGTGTGTGTTTGTGTTGTTTGGTGGCGTGTGTCGTCCTCAGGGTGTGCGTGTCTGTGTGTGTTTGTCTGTGGGGAGACGGAGGCTGTCTTTGTGAATTATGGATGAGGGAACGGGGGCGATGGCCAAGTTAAAAAGGGGAGAAACCGAGACCTCCGAGGAGAGACCGAGAGGCTCTGTCAGACTTTTACAGGCCGAACCCCGAGGTTGAGCCACAACCTCCAGCAGGCACGTTATCCCCATAAATCATCACATTCTCTCCAGTTAGTTTCCCTTTCACACAAATCAGTGTGTGGGTTTTTTAAAACAGGGTTTTCTGTTTCACTCAAGTGTCCCGGTAAGACCCCGAGTGACACTTGAATGGTTTTAAATGCAGCTGCAGTTCCTTCAAGGTCCTTGTTTAGCGGTTTCAACGATTCAAAAAGGGAGAAATGACCAGAAACTGTATCGATGCACGACACCTGGGGATAAGGAAAGATTGTGAGGATGTAAAATTAACTTTGGTGCATTTGCGTTTAGAGTTTGGCGTCTAAATCACTTAATCCTGGTTTGTGACCCATCACCACAGAACTCCACGAGTCTGATTGTGCAACAGGCTCCTTGTAAACACAATAACCAGGTTGATGGACCTTTGAAATGACTTTGTTGAGCTGGAATTGAATCCAGGCTTATTGAGCTGTTGTTGTTTTTACTGCCTCCTGCTCCGTGCACGTCGCTCTCCCACGGTGCCAGACGAGTTTCAAGTGCCAAAAATCAATCCAGAGCCCATGAACATTTACCACTAATGTGATGATTGATGCGATTCCTTTATCGGTTATTTTTATGCATCCTGACGGCTGCAGGATTGAGTCTGAACCCAATAACTCTGAAAATATCTTTCTGTCATTTCCCCCTTTATCTCCTCTGGTGGCTCATTGGAGGCTTATCAGGCCTTTTAGCTGCGTGCAGAGATTAGGATTCATTTTCTGTTTGATGAAGTCTGTGGATTAGGTCGGATTCTGACCTCCTTCGTCTCTCTCTGACTCTTCCCTCCGTCTCCTCTGCTCTGTCTTCGACCCTCTTGGCCTCTGTCCTCCCTGGAGGAGCATGCAGGTCAAAGGAAAACGCAGAGTCCAGCGTGTTCCTTCTTTCCAGGGACTCGAGATGAGTCGCTCGTTTGTTGAATCCTGTTTTTTCTTCCGTTAAGTCGACCGACAACATGAGCTGCTGGGTTGATTGTGTCTGATGAGCTTTCGGAGAAATTATCTGTCAAAGTTGTAGTTAATGAGTTTGTAGTTAAGATTAGGAAATTCAGAAAGTGTCTGAAACACCAAGTGCAGATATGTATGTTTTCATTAATCACTTTTCCTCCTCATTTGCATTAATCTGTTCATTGGTTTCACTCTTAATCTCTGTACGAGTGAATTCATGATGAGTTTCTATCAGTGGGATGAAAAACGAGGCGTCACGAGCGACGGATCATTTACTCTGATGATTTAACACGTGTGTCTTAAGGTATAAAGTTTTTCCTCTTGATATTTTGGGGCAGAGCTGTAACTCCACATCTCTTTCTATCTCTCCATCTCCCTCTCTCTTCATCCCTCTCTTTACTTGGCGGAGCTTCTCCCCTGAAGAGACATTATTTCCTGTCTGACCTCAGTTTCCTTATTGTCTCCTTTTTTCTGTCTCCTCCATCATATCAACTCGTTTCCCTCTGAGGTTTATTTATGGCTGTTTGCCTCCTCCTCCTCTTTATGTGCAGACAGAGAACAAATGAGATTATTATTCATAAATGATTGGAGATACATTAAAATGCTTTTGACAAATCTAATTAATCAGTCCTTCACATTAAAATCTAATAACAACTTTTATTTTGCTCATTTTAGTTCAACTACCTGTTTTTATTCCCAATCTTTTTAGAAACAAGTCCCTGAAGTGACAAGAGCTAAATATTATTTTTCACTCCTGTAGCTTCCACATAGGAAACCTAATTCAAAGTGTGAATGACTGTAATTAAGGGTCTTGAAACCATCCTTTTAGAAAACTATATTCTCTTTTTACCCGTAAAATCAATATCCTTCCTGTGTGTGAAAGAAATATTAAACTGTGGTCGCAGTAAACTCTGAATCAATTATTTCCTGTAAGAGGAGAATTACTCCTCCTGTGTGATTTCCCTCTCCTCTTCACTCCAGGCCTCTTCTTCTCTCTCCTCTAATAAATCAACCTCCTTCCTGTTTGGAGAATCTCTATCTCCTTCTTTCTCTCTTTCTCTCTCTCTCCGTCCAACCGCCTGTTATTGGCGCTAGGCCCCCCCCCCCACCACCGCTCCTTTCACACTGTTTTAACGTTAACAGGATGCTCTGGTGTTCCACCTCCTCACGGTCCCAAAGCAGAGCAAACGTGCAGATCTGTCTTTCTTCATGGCGGCCGTAAGCCCCTCGCTCATCCCCTGGCTCGGCCCGGAACCCAGGAATTTGACAAATCTTAAAAAACGTCTCGCTGCAGTGGAGTTTGTCTGGTTGGCTCGAGGAGGACATGTTCACTTGTAATCACTTGTTTATGGAAAATAATCGCTCTCTTGGATTATTATCATCGTCCCTTTAGTCCTTTGTTTGTTCTTCCTCTCTCGCTGTCGCCAACTTTCTCATCTTTCCATTTTGTTTAGGTTTGAGTCGAAGCCTCTGAACATGTTTGTTTTACGGTTTCTCTGAATTCCACTTAAACTAAACCTGGAAAACATGCCACTGCTTTTGTGCCAGTGTCTATGTTGGTATTTTTTCATTTCTTGTCTCTAAAATCTGACTTGACTTCCTGCTGCAAGAAGAAGGAATGTTTTAAATATTGTGGTTTTCATTTTACATTGATTTAAACTTGACACAATAAGTTAAAAGATGCAAATAAGAAAATCTGAGGGATATTTAACGTGTGAGGAGAATAACGCAGTAAATTTCAACATGAAACCCACATTAAAATGCAGGGGGGAGACAACAAAGGGACGTGTACTGACGGCGCACGTGCACACGCCTGAGCGCACACACTCTGGACAGATGAGATTATTTTCGGCTTTGTTGTCGTGTACAGCCGATCAGCGGCAGCTTAGAAGAGCCACACTGAGGGTTGGATTAGTTCAGCTGGCAGAGTCTCGGTGACCAGATCACTGGGTTTCCTGCAGAATTGGGAAACTTTTGAAGTCTGGTCTCTTTTGTCTCGCTGGTTGAATTAAAGGTATTTTGCATTTTAATGACATAAATAATCCATATTTGAAATGAAAACATTTAAACCTGCACCAAACTAACTCCAGATCCTCAGAGAAACGTTGTGACGCTCTCCGCCGCCTCTCGATTGAGCCGTGGGCAGTCGGATGGTTTTGATTGGCTTTAGTCTCACAACCCTGGCGACCCTGGTCAGAGCTGAGCCGCCGCCTCGGGCTGAACATGAAGCCCAGAGGATTCTGGACTCGGAGGTCAGAGCGTAAAGATGGCGCCGAGTCAAACGGGCTGAGGGTGGTCTTGTTTTTTTTGTTATCCTGTGTGATGATGAGAGTGAAACTTCAGCTGATTGGTTTCCTGACATGTCTCCTCTCTTGTCTCCTGCAGGCAGATCGGAGCAGACACTCGTCGCTCGTCCGTCTCATCAGTGAAGACACAGCTTCCAGTCAGGTGAGCTGACAAAGAAAACATGGACGCTGCAAAACAGCAGCTTCGTCAAATTAGCTTGTGGTAGAAAGTGAGAAACACTCGAGCAGCTGTGCAGACACCAGCAGCTCCTGCAATCTGACATTAAACGTCAGAAGGAGCCTGGGGAGACGAGGCAGAGGCAGCTGGTTAAACTGGTGCGGAGTTGATTTCCTTTCTAATTCCCTCACAAAAGACAGTTGTGTTATGTGTCCCGAGCAGGAAACTGTAGCTGCGTCCCAGGTCAGGAGTTCTGGGGCCGCATCCTTGGGAGGTCTGGGCCTTCGTACACTGTGAAGGCCGAACCCAGATGAGCCGGTCTGGTCTTCTACCAGCTCGCATCCCTCACTACTCAGGATAGAGGACCTCTGTATCAAATCGCACCTTGTTTTTTACGCCTCTTTTGCTTCTTAATGTTCAGCGACTCCTCTCGCACCCAAATAACTTAAAGGAAAACACAGAAGTCTGGTCGGCTGCCAGACGCCGAGCTACTCATCCACTCCCGGGACTTTTCACTCTCTCTTTTCCCATGACTCATCGGGGGCCTGGGAGTCCGATGTAAGTGGTCGCACTGAGCCGGATGATTAGCCTGGCTGTTTATGAATGTATAATAGAGGGACGGGGTCAGGGAGTGGGGGGGGGGGGGGGGGGGGGGGTTAATGGCCGATTGTTTGCGTTGATGTCATCGAGATATTTTCACCCTCCCCCCTGACAAAAAAAAAGAAAGAAGTAGTGATTAGGTTGAAACTCCAGTCTGGTGTTTTTTAAAGTTTGAGTTACTGGACAGGAAATGAAAAGACGCAGCGAGAAGCTAAATGTAGATTGTGAGAGTAAAGAAGCCTCGTGTTTGTGTGTGTGTGTGTGTCTATATTTAGCTCATGTTGACAATGTGTTCGCTCTCAGGCGGAGAGTTGTGGGTTTGTGGATGCGTTCGGGGGCGTCAGGGAGTGGGTGTGTTTATTTGTGTGTGTGTGTGGTTGAGATTGTGGGTTTTTGTGCATGTGTGTGTAGGTGTGTATGGGCGTGAGCAGGGAGACGCCTCAGCTGTGACAGACGGGAGCGATAGAGATTTAAGTTCTCAAAAAGAAAAACCTGAACGTGTTTAAAGCTGCAAATATTGATTATTGTCTCAATTTATCAGTTGTGCATTTGTGTTATAAAATGTGAAAGACACAGATCAAATTTTCCCACATTCGAAGCTCACATTGTTTATATTGAAGAAGCTGGACCCATTGAAATATGACTTTAACGATTATTGATTATTCTGGCTAATTGCTTTTGAATGATCAATATTTCATTTGTCAGTAAAATGTGTAAAAAGGACCAAACGTCCATAGAGATAAGACGGTGATATGTGAAGGAGCCTCCGCCCTCAACCACCAGCCATCAGAGTATTGATGATTTAAAAGGCTCGGCCTCCATTTGTGTTAGTAACGACAGACCCCCCCCCCCCCCCCCCCCCCCCCACACACACACACACACACTCACCCCCTCATGCCTGCAGGGTCTGGTGACCTATTTCCAGATCCATAACGTGGTCAAAGTGCAGCTCTGTGCCGCCGCCATCCTCCTCCTGACCGCCACCAGCCTGGCCCCTCCCCTCCTACCTCTGGGTCTCATGTCGCCATGGGAACGATGACATCACCGCGGGGCGGGGGCGGTGCGTGCCAGGAAGCATCGACTTGAGGCTGAAGGTGCAGAGCAGGGGATGACACAGCAGGCAGCTCCAGTCGGCTCAACTCTTAAATCCACTTAAAGGGGAAACAGGCTCCATTCACAGCAGCAGAGTAGAACAGCAGATGATTAGCAATGATAATCGTCAATTAATATTGTAATTTACAGTTTTTAACTCTCATTTTCTATCTTGAATCATACTTTATTTTATATTCTTGAGAAAAACTAGAGGACACTACTACAAATACATTATGACGGTTCTTATTAAGATGAATAATTGTCGCATATTCTTAGAAATGAGCCTCCAGCCTCCGTGGTGGAGTCCTGCAAGTTTTCCGGTCAGTAGATTCACCGGCAGATCTGAAGACTGTGAGACTGAAGCATTTCATATCGTCAATTATTCCCCCTGAAATCTGAAAATATTATAAATGTCTCACAATGTCCAAGAACATTTCCAGTTTCCTGGAAATCTGTGTTTTTTTGCGTCGTCCTGCTGACAAACAAACAAACGGGAGAAAACACGAGCTGAGTGACTGAGGTAATAACTGGCAGATGAATCAATAACTAAAATTGGTTATTACTTCTTCAGTTGAAGCTTTGATGCTAACTGAATTTGCAGTGTCGTAAAGTCGTTCCTCTGATTTGTTGTCGTGTCGTCAACATCTCATCACATGATTCCCCTCAGATCAACCAACCACATTTACGACTTTGATTCATAATAATTGCTTTATCTGAGGCAAAATGTTTTTAGTGATAATGAAAAGTTTAATCAGAAATTATTAGTCACATAATCTCAGTGCACCTCTACTGCCTGTATTACGGTACTAAATTTGTCTGGAGTGGAATCATCCCTGAATCTCTGGTAAACAGGAGTGTGTTTTTCTTTCTGTGTGTGTGTGTGTGTGTGTGTGTGTGTGTGTGTGTGTGTGTGTGTGTGTGTGTGTGTGTTCACCACACACACTGTTCATTCACACTTCACTGGTTATGCTTCAGTCCCGCACACGTTTCTGCTGAGTCAACAAAACTTAATCCGCTGAGGAGGAGGAGGAGGAGGAGGAGGAGGAGAAGGAGGAGGAGGAGGAGGAAGCTGGAGTCCGGGTTAATTACAGGTCACGACAACCTTGCTGTCGTCCTCCTCGTCAGTTTGACACCATCCCATCATCCCCTGCAACAAACCATACAGTGTTAATGCATATACTCCCATTTATATGCCACTAAACACACCAGCAGGTTCAGCAACAGCATTTTGCTCCAGAATCATTCTTTAAACTATTATTTTCATTATAATTTGATATCTGTAAACATGTAAATAATTTGTCTGATGTATTGATTGTTTATGGAGAAGCAGAGCAGTGACCTCCTTCAAGGCAGCAGGACGAGAGGAGGAGGAGACAAAAGCTTATTATCTCCAGTGAATAAAAAGGTCACTGAGACTCTGAGAATAAAAGAAACTCAGAATATAAATCAGGGTTAAAAGTTTAAATAATGTACAACTATAGAAAACAACATTTCCAAGTAGAAAAGACAACAAGGAGATAAAATAGAGATGATATTCTACATGATGAGAACACACACACACTGAGGATTAAGGCCAGGTTGGCCCACTGAGAGGCTGCCAGAGATTCCATCCTCCCTCCTAAATGGATGGTGACATTCCGATGAGAGCGGCGCTCCACGGAGGCGTGATGGCTGACCCAGATCAGGGTGGGGCTGGTGGAAAGAAGGGTGGGGGGGGGGGCTGCAGACAGGGAGGGGAAGTAAGGTCGGATTAAGGCTGGGGTGCGGTGGCGCCGGTGCGAGGAAGAGGAGGGATGCTCGGGCTGGAAGGTAAAGTGAAGTGTGGCGAGTGCGAGACAAACTAAGGAGGGGTGGGTCGGTGGGGGGGGGACGTGGAAGTCAGACGAGCCCCGGGCCTCCTCCTCACCTCCTCTCCCTCTCTGGCAGAGACGAGGCCGCCAGGTTGAGTTGGAGAGACGTGACGAGATGTGACAGCTCTTTTTTGACTGGTGGTGCTGTTGATTTAACCCCGTCCACATCAGGGCTGAGCTCACACGCTGAGCGGCTCGGCTTCTTCTCTCTCTCTCTCTCTTTCAAAACTAAAAAACATTAATCATTGATTAAAACTTTAAATTTCACAGATTGAGATTCTACAGAAGAGTAACGAGCTAATTTCTCCTGGTTTCATCAGTATTTGTTCGTTTGTCAGCAGGATTACGCAAAAACTACAGAACCGATTTCTATGACATTTTGTGGAGGGGTGGGACCAAGGACTCTTTTCCTTTAAGGCCTAAATATCGGTGGAGGTATTTGCCCTTTACGGGATCAATTCTTTCAAAACACTTCCTCCAAAAACTAGAACCACCGACCACCAGAACCAATCTGAACACATGTGCCAGACGTCTTTAAAGAGCATGTGCAGGAGTCTTTCTTTGGATCTGATTCTCAGATTGTGGGCACTGCACTGTAGTGTTCTGCAGGCATCATCATTCATTGGCTGTAAGTCTGGCCCCCTGTGATGTTGTGCATCTGAACCTGTGAGGAAATGATCTATTTTGGTCGTTTTCTCTTTCTCTATCAAAGCAGCTCTTGTTTTTTTCTATCGTCCTTCACAGGGACAATGTGCGAAGGCAGACGCTGGCACATTATTTACTAAACAGCCGCTGAAAGCAGGTCAGCTCTGAACCAGCATCGGCACCGTGTGGCTGTCAGCGCACCGGTTTTCTTCCTTAGCAACAGCTGCGACTGTAGACGGAGCCCTGGGCTGGGATTTTTACTCTCAGACAGTTTGGCCCAGTAGCTTCACAGTGTCAGTGGGTCTTTTTTCCTCCTCCCTCTTCCCTCTCTCTCTCTCTCTCTCTCCTCTGATCCTCACATCTCCCCACTGCAGCAGACATTAGCCCACATCACCGAGAGCCTGTCGCCACGCAGCACTGCAGGGGAGGAGGGAGGGATGAGGAGGGATGGGCAGGAAGAGAGAGGGATGAAGAGGAGGGGCACACGGGCCGACACCAGTATATTTCACATGGGCTAATAGTGGGAGAATAGAGGAAGAAGAACATGAGGAAAGAGAAGAGCAGCTTGACAAAGACAAAGATTTAGAGGAAGTGCTCGGAGCTGCTGGAGGTGACGAGGGAACACAGGTTGTTCTGATGGAATCAGCTGCTCGATGATGAAGATGCAGTCTATGAGCGAGGGAGGGTCCTCGTGCTAATCCTGTTTAAACAGCAGCGTGGTGTGTTTCCTGTGGAGGGGAGGGGGTGCTGTCTTTTGTTGTTATTGAAATGAATGAGGGGGGGGGGGGCTAGTTGCGCTCCAGCTAATAAGTGCAATTATGTATCTATAGGTGTGTGTGTGTGTGTGTGTGTCAGTCTTTTATCTGCCCGTCAAACCCATCTGCCGGACCCCCCCCCTCTCCTACCCCACCCATAAGACCTGTGCTGGTTGCCGTGGTAACAGCCTCCCTATCTCTGGCGCTGAGGGGATGTGAAGGGTGTGTCCGCATCTTTTCTTTCTTTCCCTTTTTCCACCTATCATTTTACAAGCTGCGTGTTGTCGTGCTTTTTTTATTTCATTCTGGGATGATGATGATTTGCTTTTTGGTGGATATTTAAAGATCAATCAAGCGTGTGTGTGTCTGAGTGTGTGTGTGTGTGTGTGTGTGTGTGTGTGTTTGCAGAATCTCACACCATGTCGACTGAAATCAAACACATGCTCCGTCTGTGGGAGTCGTGTGAAATGTACAATCGGTGAATTCCGAGCGGCGAGATGCAGATCAGTTGTCTCTCTGCTTCCTGCCTCAGCACGTGGACGCTGAGACAAAGACAAAGCCGGTGGAGCGGCAGCGTGGCTCCTTACCTCCCTCTAGTGACTGCTCTGCCACATCGTATTGAGATGCTTCAGAGGATTCCCCTCTTTTGTATTTTGCTCATCTTCCCCTTCTCTCTGTCTCCCACCAGGTGACCCGTCCCCTCCCCGGCGTCCAGGCATGGCAGACGGTCGGAAGCCAGACGAGCACTGGGCCTCCAACGGCCAAGAGAACGGCGAGAACGGCTTCTCCGCCTACAGCGCCGGCTACAGGGAGAACGGATTCCACGGCGGGGCGGCTGCACATCCTGGAACGACAGGTACGGATGGTGGTGTGTTTGCACATGTGCACGACTCACTGGGGCAGAGACATTGATTGGGCCGCACGCTGCCAGATGGCTGCGAGCCGGGGAATGTGATTGGTTGTGCAGTGCCAGAGAAAAGCGATCAATCCCTCCAACACGTTCATACGTGATTGAACAATCTGCTGCAGCTCTGAAAAAGGCTGGAGATTCCATCACACTTTGCTTTTAGCTCAGACCGACTCTTTTCTTTCAAAGGTGCACAGGATGGAGAGAAATCAGAAACGTAGAAAGACAGAGAGGAGGACAAGTTAAAGAAGGAGAAGCAGGATAATAGACGTAGAGAAGAGGATTAAGCTTCTTATTCAGGGGCTAACTTTTCATGTTTTGTGGGTTTTTATGTTAAATCTGAATATTGAGCTGCTCTAGTGAGAATATGTGATGTTTTTAAGGTAAGTTGTTGTTTTATAATCTGTTTATGAATCAGCTCTGGAGAAACAGCAGACTAGTCACTTATCAAACCCCAGAGGATCCTGGGATTTCCGCTCTGCATCAAACACGCCACCAGCGTTATTAGCGAGTTGTTAGTTTTTCATTTCCTTCCTCCCATCCACGTCTTGTCTTCCCTGTGTGTCTCTCTCTCTGTCTCTCTGTCTCTCTGTCTCTCTCCCTTCGCAGTGGATGACTCAGCCAATTTGCCACCCTCCCCTCCCCCCTCTCCGTCCGCTGAGCAGATCGGGCCCGTGGCACAAGGTACACACACGTAAACCCACACCAGACCCTCCAGCATGAGAGTGTGAATGGTGGAAATGGTCAAACGTGTGCGTCTTGAGAATTTGGGGTCTCGAGACGAGGCAGCCACTCCTCCTCCTCCTTTCTTCTTCTCCTCCTTTGATTTTTAGTTTCAGGGCTCTGTGCCGCTCTGCATGTCCACTGATCACCTTAAAGACGTCTGCAGCCTGTCCCCTTCTGTCCTGTCCACTCAGACACTGTCCAATCTCACTCTGAAGCTAAAACCACCACACTAACATCCTCCCTCGCTTCACGTGACCTGCCACTGGAGCCCGTCACCTCATCCGGCTGCTTCCCCCTCTCAGCATCTCCTCCGTTCTGCTTCGACTCACCTTGTCTTTCCAGTTTGTGAATCACACATCAGCTTTCAGCTCTCGGAAAACAACAAGTGTTTTCTAATCGTTTCCTCTGTGCATGTGGCATGCAATCAACAAGATGTAGAAGTAGATTAAGTAGAGTTCACACCTCCGCCAAGGCCCAGACCAGCAGTAGGTTTTGTGTAATCTTGCAGACAAACAAACAGACATAACCTTGGTGGAGGTAATCGTGTTGTTTCACTGCATGTTTTATGGTTTATTAAACACAAGATACATAAAATATCCTCAGACTTAAAACCCTTTAAATACACGTGATGATGTAGCTGTGTTTGAATATTTATAGATCAATAAGAGTCTGTAGGTTGTGTTGATTGCATCCCGTACATCTCCATCAGAGCTGAAAGTGACAAACCATGTGACCCCAGTTTTGTCGTCCTCCATGTCTCATCCATGTGTCTCCCTCCTTTCCTGCTCTAAGAAGATAAAGTAGAGAAGGAGGTGGAGGAGGAGCAGGAGGAGCAGGAGGCTCCCGACAGGCACCAGGAGGAGGTGACATATGAGCAGCCAGGAGACTCGCTCTTAGAGCAGGCAGATTATTTAGCAGAGCCCCAGGCTTTGGGCTGCCAGCAGACACCTGAGGTCCTCAATGGAGGAGCTCATCCAGGTGAACGCAGCTCGTCTCCAAAAGGTGTGTGTGTGTGTGTGTGTGTGTGTGTGTGTGTGTGTGTGTGGTTAAACTGAGTGAATGTGCGACTGTTCATTTCCTTCTTTGCATGATCCTCTCGTGCTCTGTTTATCGGGCACGGAGACTTTTCCGCTCTCGACTTCCAAAGTGTGATGCGACTCAGGCTTTGCTGCCGACCTTCCTCCAGCTTCTTTGCTCTTCAGCTTCTGCTTCGACACCTGAAGTTGCCGTTTGCAAAGTGACACAACACGACACTTTGATTTTTTGTGCTTTTCTCATGCCATTCGCTTTCCATCGGAGCGACATTAGAAGACCTGATCAACCATGTTGCGGTTGATCACCTCTCTGCCCTCTTGTATTGCCAGCTACATTGCAAATGCCAATATCACTGTGTGAACTGTCCAGCATTGTAGAGTTGAGTGTATTTGTTGTATTCTTCTGTGGATCCTGCTGGAATATTGTGTTTCTGAGAACGCCCACTTGTTCGGGTGCTTCACGAATCAGAGTCGATTCTACGGCTGTTGTGTATCCGTCACTTTGAGTTTCGATGTTGTTTTCATTCCATCCCAAGGCAAAGGATAATCCTGTTTTCCTATTGTTACTAAGATCACTTATAATCCACTATCATTGGACATGCATCATCCTTATCTGTAAATTAATTCTCTATAAATCCTTCTTATAAATTCACTTCACAAAACTGCAAAGACTAAAAGTATATATTCCCTGTGTATTGCAATAGGAATTCAATACATTTCTGGACATTTATTTCTCGTCATGTAACGTCATGCAACTCATCCCTTCATTCCAGTTCTGCACGCTGTCGTAGGTGCTGTACTCCCCCCCCCCCCCGCGCTGTGTGTTCTGCCTGATGGAGAGCTACTGTATCTGTGTGCAGACGGCCTCCGCTTCTCTGTATTGGCTTGTTGTGGATGCTGCTCGCGAAAGCTTTTAGGTAGCGTGACTGGAAGACGCACAAAGTTGTACAGTGTCCTTCGAACTCGCAGCCCGGCCGGAAGAAGAATGTCTCAGTCCGGAGTCTGGTGAGTCTGCGGTGAAAGAGGACGAGCAGCAAGTGCCGTCGCTGCACGAGAAGCAGGCGGTTGTTGAGAAAGCGAGTCCTGAAGGGGAAGAAGTCGCCTCGAGTGAACCTCCTCCTCCGTCTGTGAAAGATGAAGAAGCCTCCTCGATGGAGGAGGCAAGAAAAGACGAAGAGGGTGAAGTAGAAGAGTCACAAGAGGTGAAAGAGTCAGAAGAGTCACAAGAGGTGAAAGAGTCAGAAGAGTCACAAGAGGTGAAAGAGTCAGAAGAGTCACAAGAGGTGAAAGAGTCAGAAGAGTCACAAGAGGTGAAAGAGTCAGAAGAGTCACAAGAGGTGAAAGAGTCAGAAGAGTCACAAGAGGTGAAAGAGTCAGAAGAGTCATCGCCAAGCAAAGAGAAACCGACAGTTGAGTCCATAGAGACGGACCAAGATGGAGGTAGTGACATTAGATTGGACGAGACACCAGTGACTGATATTGAAACCGTCAAATCGAGTCCAGAACCTGGTGCAGAGTCCGAAAGCACATCTGGGATGTTGGTAGAACAGAAACCAGGAGCTGCGACTTACTTTGAGACGTCCTCAAAAACCCCTGGAGACATTCCACCGCAGACTCAGAGCTATTACGAGCTCAGCACAGCGGCAGAGACGGAGTCAAGAGAACCTGAAAATGTTGTGCTGAAGCAAGAGGAGGAAGAGGAGGAGACAGTGAAGATGTCCAGCTGTAAAGTGTCGTTAGAGCAGAGAAGCCTCTCGTTGAACATCACAGTCGGATCCTCAGAGAAGGAGTCCAGCTCCTTCTCAGAGAGTTTGTGTCCAATCAGCGGAAGTTTCGATGAAGCCGACGTTCACCCTTCAACGCCACCCGTGGAGAGCCATGACCACAAGATTCCTCCAGCGGTTTCCATCACTCAAACATCTGCTGACGCACACGAAGATGCTCCTGCTGAAGAAACGCCTCCAAGTCCTGACGAGGAAATGTCCAGTTTCTGCCTCTCTGAGATGTTGGACCTGGCGGGAGCGCTGCCTCAGCTGTCAGCGGGGAGGAGGGAGGTCGACCACATGAGGAGAAAGTCGGTGCCCACCAATGTGGCGTCCCTCGTGGGCAGCTCTCTGGCCCGGCTCGCTTTGGGAGATACGATCTCGAGGAGGGAAAACCAGCTGGAGGAACTGGGCTACTGTGTCTTCAACGAGTACTCGGGGCCGATGCCTTCTCCTGCAGACGTTCCCAGTCCTGGACACTCTCCGCACCAGCGCTTCCCGTCTGAGGAGAGCGAGGTCGAGGAAGAGCTCAGTGTTTACAAGGGAATCCAGCAACCGGATGAAAAAACTGTAACAGAGAAGAAGGACTCACCGGGGAAGACGTCCCTGATGATGGAAAGAGCCGTGACGAGCGGAGTGAAACCCGATCGCCTGAGAATCCCAATGACTGGGTCCAAAGACAGGCTGAATGAATTTCGTTTGGAGAGCGGCCTGACTGGCGACCTCAAGATCCAAGCCATCCCTGAGGTTGACGTGGAGAAAGACCCGTCCAGAGAGGCTTCCCCCATCCCACCGGACAGTTCCTTCACTTTCTGTCCTGTGGACCCTTTGAGCAGGGGTCCACAGACTCCCACCCCCCCCAAATCTCCAGAAGACGCACTTTCAGAAAGCCAAGACGCTAAAGACGAAGCTGGGGAAGATGTCAAAACGGAGGATGAGTTAGAATCTGAGAGCAGAGATGATAAAAAGCCGGAGTTGGACAAAGAAACGATGCCACCCGAGCAGAAAGAATCAGAACTAAGTAAAGAAGCAAACAGATCTTCAGTCTTCTCTCCGTCCTCAGAAGAGAAGAAGATTAAAAAAGTCACAGAAACACAAAAGAGCCCAAAAGCCAAAATCCACTCACAAATAACCACCTCCATCATCGTCATACCTCAAGCACAAGCAGAGGAAGAGGATGAAGACGATATAGAGATGGCAGAGGAGCCTCAGGAGATGATGGAGGAAGCAGAGGAGCCTGTTCCTCCGAAGACGCATGAGGCTGAAGACAGAAAGAAAGAGCAGGAGACGGGAGGAGACCAGGTGGTGGAAGAAGAGCCTAAGTCGAGAGGGGAAGAACGGAGTCGTGGTGCGACACACTCGTCTCCGTGCTCCGACCAGGGCGGAGGCAGAGACGACGGGACGGGGGAGGAAGAAGTAGCAGAAACAAGCCGAGAAGAAGGGAGGAAACAGGAAGAGGAGGAAGAGAAGAGGATGGATGAAGAGGAGGAAAAGGACGTTGAGATCGGTCAGGAGGTGCAGGAGACGAGTCAGGGGGAGAACGATGAGACCACATTGGACGTCTCCATCCTGGACACAGACAGTGGCTGGATGGACTCACAAGGTACTGGAGCTTGTACATTAAAAGTTATTACCTGTGAAAACATGTTTAAAAGTGAATTAAAGTTAATTTCTAGCATCAGGAAGCTTGTTGTTCTGATCCCTCTCCACTGCAGATGAGGACAAAAGTATTATGACCGAGCAAATCGAAGCCCTTCCTCTCACCCAGAGTTCCACCGGCGCGCCCGCGGTGGCGGTGGTGGACAGACCCGCTAAACGGGCCCCTGGCAGAGGAAGGGGCCACGTTGGCACCACTGACAGCAAAGTGTCCCGCAAAGTGCCCGGCCACCATCCCAGAGAGGAGATGAAGAAGAAAAAAGGTTTTGATTTAGTCTTGGAGAAGAAGTGTTGTCTGATTTGGTCTGTGTTTCCTGTTGGTGTAATCCTCTCTCTCCCTTTTCGCCAGTAGGCATGAGGAGGGCTGAGCAGAATAAGCTGTCAGTCCTCCAAAGTCGCTCTCCATCTCGAAAGAGCGTAGCCAGAGCGGCGGCCAGACACCCGCGGCCCGCTCTGCTGCACGGCTCTGCTAGACGCAAGGCCTCAGGTGAACACGTGGATAGAGAGAGTGAAAGCAAACTTGATTTATAAGGTGCTGCACTCGTCATTAGGAGCTAAGAACAATCAGAAGTGACTCCCTCTCTCTTGATGGCTGTTGAGTGGTGCAGGTGCAATGTAGCTGGCAAACATCACATGCAGCAGACTCATCTTTAACTCTGTTTTCTCTCCATCGTCACTTTTTGGTTTCACGGTTTCATTTGGTGCATCTCCGGCTGTTTGGCTTCGTGTTTTCTTCTGGACTCGCTTCTCTCTTTTTCTGTGTTTGCTGGACGTGGCTTCAGAGTTTTGTGTGAAAAGGAGGATTGTGTGTGTGATTATCAGGACGTGTGTTGTTGTTGTTGTTGTTACACATCGCAGCTAATTCCCTTTGCTTATTTCACACAGTGGTGTCCATTCAGGGAGCATTAATGCACTTGGATGTACAAGCAATGTCTCCTCCTGCTGGTTCACGCTGGTTATTACATCGGGGCTGTTTTCTTTGCAGGCATGGAGAGCCACCAGCCCCTCAGTGTGGCCCACCAGTCCAGGGAGAGGACCACTGTGAGTGCACACACACATATAATGACTGTTTGAACCTTTTATTCTGCACGCACAATGTAGAGGTGGAAAGGACACAAGTTTGCTTCTTACGACACCTGTTCTCTGCACGACAAACTTTTCTTTACTTCCTCACTTTCTTTCTTTTCTGCACGTTTGCTTTTGTGTCCTGTTTTTATTTCTCTGTCCGTCTTGTCTTCGCATGCTCGCTGCTTTTTTCCTCATCTCTACCAAACTCAACAGAGGAAATCTGTGAGTAAAGAAAATCCAACGACATTCATCATTTCATATTCACATTCTGAACAAGATGCTGTGTCGTGTTTGTCTCCATCAAATCGTGACTCCTCTCATCTCACTCCTTTGTTTCTCCATCTGTCACCTCTTCCTCCCTCCTGCACGTTTCCCCCGCCTCTCGCCACGCCTTCCGTCCAGAGCCCCACGCGGGCCGTACTCTTAAAGATGGCAGCGCAGCGCCGGGGGTTCGATAACCATCCCCCCCGGCCCGGCTCTGCCTGTAGCCTTAAGCGGAGCCCCCTGGTGGAGGCGGAGCTCAGTGAGTTCCGCCCCTCCTCTGCATGCTCCCGCCCCTCCCCTCTGCCCCACAAATGGGATGGGAAGGTAAAGTGGAAGGAGCCCAGGGGCTGATGGGTAATGCACGCTGCAGGTGGTGATGATGATGATGATGATGCTGACTCTTCACTGTGTTTGTGTTGATACCAGGAGAGAGCGTACCGCAGCCCGGAGAAGAGGTCGTCCCTCCCCAGGCCGGCCAAGTCCCTGACACGCCACATCCCCGCTGCGGAGCAGGACGACAGCACCCCCAGCAGGCCAACCTGTAAGAACGCATTCCACACGTTTTCCTCCTTTATTCACTTTATTGAGTCTCGCTGACGTGTTGTTTGATCACGTTCTAACTCCCACACACCCTGCTCCTCTCTGACCTCCCCCGCCCCCCGTCTTCTTTAAAGCGATCCGGTCCAGAGGGGTCAGCAGGTCTGGAAGGGCCCCTTGTATGGCAGGTAGACCACCATGTAGACCTGTTAGACCCTCATCAGCAACACACCACATCTAGTTCTTCTCCTGTGAACGATTCATTCATCTTGGTTGCACGTTGTTCTGAAAGGTTTTAAAAGTCTTTTAATCACACAACAATAAGCAACATTTTCATTTCTGCTCGTCTATTTTCCCAAATACAGTGAAATCACCTTCATCGTCCAATCAGAAAGAGGCTTGTTTAGTGTTTTTGTTAAACCTGCAGTGTCCTTATCACAGTGAGCAGGTGGGATCCATAGCAACAGGTTCCTGCTTCCTGTTCTTCCTCGGGACTGAGATCCTATTGGTCCTGGCTGCACCGGTATCCCGGCAACCAGCCTCCAGCTTCAGATGAACTGTGTGTTTTCAGGCTGCTCGTCAAACACTCTTGTTTGAGCTGGGATGTTTGATTTGTGGAAGCTGCAGATTTGGCGCCGGCGAGGCGGCGTTCTCGTCCTCACGAGCGTTCACTCACACACACGCACCTTTCAGTCCATCACTGATCTTTCTTCTTCTTCTTCCATATTCCAGGAAAGACTTCTTCTTCTACTTCTCCTTCTAATCCCACCTCCCCTCTCTCTCCTCCAGGCACAGACTCCCGTTCTCGGTCAGTCCGCAGCGGCGCCTCCACCCCCGGATCCACCGCCGTCACGCCCGGCACACCCCCGAGCTACGCCTGCCGCACCCCGGGGTCACGCACCCCCGGCAGCCACACCCCCAAGTCCTTCAGCGTCCTCCAGGAGAAGAAGGTGGCGGTGATCCGGACTCCGCCCAAGTCGCCGTCCACCGCCCAACGGCAGCTGAAGGTTCTCAACCAGCCGCTGCCCGACCTGACGAATATCAAGTCTAAGATCGGCTCCACCTCCAACCTCAAACATCAGCCCAAGGGCGGACAGGTAACGGGACCGAGGTTTGGAATCCAAACAGAATTTAAAACAGCAACAAGTCAAAGTCTAACAGAGAGAAATTTAAGGATTTGAGGTTAAATTCACACAGAAAAAGATAAATTAAGGTAAATATTCATCATATTTTATGATATGCAGTTACCTAATTCTGCCACATGGGGGCAGAAAATGCTCAAGTTATATTTTAGACCTCAGATAAAATATATTTAATTTGTGTGTACAAAGCTAAACAACATTTATACATTTAATACTATTATTTATTCTTTAAACTGTAGTTTATTCACGTTACATCCAGCTCACGGGTGTAACTTAGAAAGTAGTAATTGATAAATATGGTACCAACCTTACACATATTGAATAAATAGATAAATAAGGTGTAAACAGACTTACTGCCCATGTTTTTGACTTTTAACTTTTATTTTTCATGACTTGTTTCTCTCGTCAGAATTTGGGAACGTGTGTACGAGCTTCTTTTTCTTTCTTTCCTTCCTTTTCTCTCTCCGAGTGTTTTAAAAACATCTCCTCCATCCTCACCGCCTCTGAACCTGCCGCCATGTCGTCCACCGTCCACCTGCTTCCTCTCCTCCGTCACCTCCATCACCCACCCCCCCCCCTCTCTCCTCTTTACCTGTTCCTCCTCTCATTCTCCTGAAAGAAGCTTCAGCTGCACCACAAATGTCTCGTGTTGTTTCCTCCTCTTGAAATATTCTCCTAAGAATAACCAGGAGCACCTCTGAGGAGCAGTCGACCTGCAGAATCACTCGCCCTGGGGAGCTGCTGGCGTCAGATTCTCCCTCCGGCTCGGACTATTAATAATTTCGGGTGGAATTACTTATTGAAAAGTTGTGTCACGGACACAGAATGAAAATTTACTGCCTCATTTTTAGGTTTTAAACAAAGCTGTTGCTCAGCAGGTCCATAAAAACCCTTAATTTGAATTTCCCGTGCATCAACACTTAAATGTTCCTTTTTCTTAATATCCTCACGGACCCTCACTTATAATAATACTGATGAATACGCTGTTAAACCCACGCACTCAAAAGTCTTACCCCCGCTCGTCTCCGGGCTGTAACAGATGTGCGGTCGGCCATTCTTCCGTCTCATAACCGCGGCGACGCTCAGTCTTTATGTTGCTGCGGCGTCTCGGAGGTGAGACTTTTCATTAACCCCTGTGAAACACGGACGAGGAGGCGATTCGTCGTCGCTCTGGCAGCTTCTCTCTGAGGGAGGAATGTGACGGAGAGAGGGGAAGACATTGTTAATGACGCCGCTGACGCTCGAGTCAGAGAAGCAGCAGAGCAGGTTTCATGGAACCTAGACGTAAAGAATCGGGGAGATGAGGTTTTAGTTTTATAAAATAAAAATATAAATATGCTTCAATGTCAAATCAGTTAATCACATAATTGTTAATTATTGTAATTGGGTTCAGCTCTGGGGCTTTGTCATTGGTCGACCTTGCAGCTGCAGATGGGGCAAGATGGCAGGAGGTGTGTGTGTGTGTGTGTGTGTGTGTGTGTGTGTGTGTGTGTGTGTGTGTGTGTGTGTGTGTGTGTGTGTGTGTCTGTGTGTGTCTGTGTGTGTGTGGATTTAAGGTTTAAAGAGCTGTCAGGAGAATCCAGGTCATGTCACTCGTGTGTTTCCCCCTGAACACATTTCTCTTTTCTGTTTGTTCATTTCTGATCCTTAAACAATGGATTAGCTTTTGATTCTTTATTTTCTGTCGTGGCAGGAGGCAGAAATACTTCAATTACTCAGTTTATGAGCATCAGCGAGTTTAAATATGTTAAATATCTGTATTGGTAGTATTTTTCTTTGTTTCTCAGAGTAAATTCAATGTAAACACATGTTTACTGTAAATGAAAACACTGATCACACTTGACTCCGTCCAACGAGGCACATATAGTTGTTTCCTTTTGTTTTCACTGGATTTTGTTTTAGGTTCACATTTTAAGCGAGAAGCTGGACTTCAGTCGTGTTCAGTCAAAGTGCGGCTCCAAGGATAATCTGAAGCACACGCCCAAAGGAGGCAATGTATGTACGCTTTTCTCTTTTCTTCCTCTGTTCTCTCCTCCTCTTCCTCTTCCTCGTTTCGGCTGCTGCAGCGCTCGCTCATGCTACTTTTATATGTTCATCTGTCGAGCCATCTGTTTGTCTGGGCCAAGCTCAGAACATCCACGTTTCTTCTTTATCCAACTGAAACAGAACTCAGGCGGTGGATGTTGCACTTTTGCTTCAGAGTGAAATAATCGACTCTATTGTAAGTTGAAGACATAACTGTGTTTATCTAAACTCACCGATGAGCAGCTCTGGTTTCCTGTCGTGTAGATCCGCTGAAATCCAAACGCTAACGTGAGAGATGTTAAACTTTCCCTGGATTGTTTTGTGCAGGACAGAGGGGAGGAGATGATGATGATCCCTCAGTGTCGGCTGTTTGCAGGTTTATTAGATAATAACTAAGTCACCTCTCATTCACAGGTCATGATTCCAAGTGTGAAACTGGACTTTAGCCACGTTCAGGCTAAATGTGGCTCCCTGGCAAAAATCCAGCACACGGCCGGAGGAGGAAACGTGAGTGACATCTTCCATCTTACTGTTTAAACTCGTACATTCAGGTGTGGACGTGCGCGTGAACTGTACCTTCCTCATGTTTCCTGTTACATGACGTGAACATGAATTCATATTTGCTCCACAGATCCAGATCCAGACCAAGAAGCACGACTTGAGCCACGTCACCGCCAAATGTGGCTCAATGTCCAACATCCGCCACAGGCCAGGTACCAGACAGACCTGCTGGAGCATCACATGCACACACTCTGGGTTTCACTTATTCTCACACACATTGACGAGGAATTTAAAAAAAGAACATTGGGCCTCGTGCAAGAACAGATTTATTCTTAAATGATGCGTACAAGGAGTTTAGGTGAACTAGTAGCATTCACTTATTTTCTCATATTTAGAATTTTCTAATATCTAATCTAATAAGTGATTTTAAATGCATTGACTGTATAAGATTTAAACCAGCCACATAAGTGACTGTATGTGAGGAGGTCCACAGGTCCAACCTGTTGTCCAGCACAGTTTCCTCATGAGGTTCTTTGCCCTGAGCGTTGCTCTCAGGAGAAGCTGCAGGCGAGCGATGCCCCTTTGACGCTTCTCCCTTCTCGCTGTCCTGCTCCCAGGGGGCGGTAACGTGCGCATTGACAGTGTGAAGCTGGACTTTAAGGATAAGGCCCAGTCCAAGGTCGGCTCGCTGGGCAACACCACCCACACTCCTGGAGGGGGCAACATTATGGTAAAAAGAAGCACACACACATCTGTCGCTGCCAGAATCAGAGAAACAACCCTGACCTTAACTCTCGTTCCTTCTTCTCCACACACGACAGATCGAGAGCCACAAGCTGACCTTCCGGGAAACGGCCAAAGCCCGAGTTGACCACGGCGCGGAGATCGTCGTCACCCACTCCCCCGGCGTGGAGACGGGAGGCACTTCCCCTCGCCTGTCCTCCGCCGGCAGCATCAACCTCCTGGAGTCGCCACAGCTCTGCACGCTGGCCCAGGACGTCACCGCCGCCCTCGCCAAGCAGGGCTTATGAGCCGGTTGCCCCCGCTTCGGATACCCACAAAAAAAAGAAAAAAAAAAAAGTCCACAGCATCTCTCCCATCATTCACCGATCAGCGTCCAGTGTTTTCCCAGCATCCCTCACTGCGGCCCCACCCTCACACACATGACCCCACAGGCTGTTGTAGTTGATTGTCCGTCAACGACCCTTCCACACATTCCAGTGGGATTTTAAAACTGAATTCACTCTTTATTTCTTCTTCATTTCACTCAGATACGGACGTTTCTGTTTAGTTTTAGGCCGAATGCTTCGGTTCGACTGGACGTGTGTCGGGGAGAAGAGTCGATGGTTTTTACGATTGTACAGCGGTTATTTTTTAGCTTGAAAAGCATCACCACATTCCATGTGCACGGGGGGGGAAACATTTACCCCGTGATCATAACGTCCATCCAGAATTTATACGGTACCGAATGCAAGATATAGCAACTAGAAACTAGACGTGAGTCTTAAAGAAACACGTGTGCGTGAGACGTAACTTACAGAAACAGGGCGTGTCAGCGTACGCGCGAAAAGAGTGGTTGATGAGCATGTCTGCAAAAAATGTGACATTTTAAGTCAAACGACATGAAGTTTTTTTTTTGGTTTGTCGGTTGGATTTTGATGGTATGATTTCCTGATATGTGCTGAATCGTTGTTCTGTTTTCTTTTTATATATATATATATATATCTATAAATGTCACTGTAGTGGAAGTTGTCCCTGGTTTTGTATGTTCCCTGTGGCTGCTCGGGCTTATTAGCACCTCAGCGTGGATAACCTCTGCAGTTATGTGAGTCAAGTGCTAAAAGATTAGCTTTCCAATAGATCCTCTCTTGTTTTTCTCCTCTCAAACCAATAGGCTGCTCTTTTTTATTTGGTTTTTACGTTTGCTTCGTGGTTTCATCGGGCGAACAACAACGCTGTTATGCTGGCATGGCGAATTAAACTTTTAAAAAATTACATCTATTTGGAGAAATTTTAAAACTTTTCAGTGTCTTTACTTCAGTCCTTGAACTGCTCCTGTGACTTTTCTCCTTTTGCAGAGACGGGGGTCGTGTGTTTGTGAATGAATAAAAAAAGAAAGAGAAAGAGAAAGAGAAAGAGAAATGGGGGAAAGGAAGAAGCTTTATATGAAAATACTTGTTTTGACGGAGCAGCTTCGAGGCCCTTTAGTGCGATTGACCCGAAAACGACTTCAAGAGAATTCATTAAAAAAATAAGAGTGAAAACAGGAACATATTCTCTGCTCTCCGTTGTGAAACCCCAGTGTCCACCCCCCCCCCCCCCTCCAGTGTTCTTCTGTGCTTCCCCCCCTCTTGCCCCCGTGCTCCCCAGCGCCCCCTTCTGCCTGTGTAAAGTGTATTTAAAAGACCATGTAGATGTGTGCACACTTTCTGATGTTCTGATGACAAACGCTCCTGCAGGATGACGGCAACACAAATAAAGAAAATAAAAAGTGACTCGCTCTGGTTCTTCTTTGTGTAGAGAAAAATACTGTGATGGATTTATTGTGGTTTTATTCAAGATCCAGAGGTTATTAATATTATTATTATTCATTATTAAACATGCAACAGCATAATGTGTTGTTCATATTAAGCTTGAACACACACACACACACACGTGCACTTTAGAGTGTTTGTCTGCTTGCATGTTTTATGAACATTATAAATACATATAAATAAATACATGTATGTTTTAATATAAACGATCCTGATGAGATAACATTTGAGAATGAGAATTTCCTATTGAAATGTATAATAGAATTTATTATTATTATCATTGTTATTATTATTACTGTAATTATTGTTATGAGGGTCAGTAATGTTATGTGGCTGTTTCCAGTCTTTACACTGAGCTCACATGAGATAGTTTCTCTTTAATGGATTCTCACTTTAAACTGAATCAACTTCCAGAACCAGTTTGTTGGATTTAGAGCCATTGAGTAAGTTTTTAGTTAGCTTAGCATGCTAATAGCTTTGATTAAGTGCAGTCTAGTGAGTTTTTAGTTAGCTTAGCATGCTAATAGCTTTGATTAAGTGCAGTCTAGTGAGTTTTTAGTTAGCTTAGCATGCTAATAGCTTTGATTAAGTGCAGTCTAGTGAGTTTTAGTTAGCTTAGCATGCTAATAGCTTAGATTAAGTGCAGTCTAGTATCACTATTCTCACGCTGACGTGTCACTGCTCTTGACAACGAGGTTGCTGTGCAGAAATACAAAACCGTCCATATTGTGCCATGAGAACATGAGAACACGTCACTTCCTCTTTGGCAGAATAAAACACCAGCTGTTGAACTCACTGCTCTCCTGCTGCTGTCCAGATGTTTCCTCAGCGAAGGAGCTCCTGGTTTCCGGCTGTGCCACAAGCTATTTGTCCCAAACGTCCCACTTGTCTCTCGACGATGTGTTGTCCACAGTTGTGTATTCACCCCTTGTGTATTGTGCTAGCAGCTAGCAGCTAGCCCACACCGCTGTCGCATCAGTGACGTCAAAATAAAGTCCACGTGTGCGGGTCAAAGCTGTGTCGCCGGCTTTCACAATAAAACATTTTTTCCAGTTGCTTATTTGACTTTTCATCACCGATATCAATATAAAAAATAACAGACACCGAATATTTTTGTTCTCACCCGCTAAACCGCGGGTTCCCGACCCGGTGCAGGACCCAGTTTTCAGTTAGCTTAGCAGGCTAATGGCTAAACGCTTTGATTTGGTGCCCTCTAGCGGTGAAGGCGCGACCCACAGGTAAAGGTGTCTCCACGCGAACCTCTCGCATTGTGTGTCTGCTCGCGGCCTCCGTAGAAACATGGCGGCTGTAAACAACAATCCAACATGGCGGACTTTGGAGAAGAACAACAGCGTCTTCTCCCGATTTTGATTAAAAACGGCTCATTTTAAAGTTTTTTAAAACTTGTGACGCTTATTTTCTGATGATTTTACACCAATGAAGACGTGTGTGTTGTTTTATTATTGATTTTCTGCAGATATCCCACAAACTGGAGGTTTGAGGTGTAAACACAAGAGTTTAACTTGTTTGTATGTTGTGAAATAATAAAATAATGTTGAATTAACGACTTATATTTCATTATAAAGTTCCCTTATCTTGTAGTTTCTGTGTAATATGCTATGTTATGTCTCCACATGTAACTATGATGTTATTACATTAGCTTTTACACATGGAGCTCAGTGGTCCATGCTATTATGTGTTTTTATTACCTGACACATGTTTGGGTCTAAAAGTTAAGATATAATCCTCATTCATTTTTAATTAAGCCCAAAATGTATGACGTTAAAGATACTAAATACTTAAATCCCATTTTTAAGTGCTGTATTTATGTACAAGTACTGACACTTAGCATGTTCTGCACCCTTCACAGTACATTATACACATTTCCACTACTCTACATTCATTTGTTGCAGTTAATTTGCATTTAAAGATAAAAGCATATGATTTTTAATGATGATGCATTACTGTATATATATAGATTATAGATAAATGGTTCAAATGGGCTTTAACTTATATATTCCACTTTAATTAGACCCATTATTACATTATGAAATGAGCATTTGCTTTTATTTATGAACCTAACGCCACATTTAGCTGTCATCACTTCTCTATGTCCACTTGAGAACATTATTAAAAGCAGGATCTTGTATTTAACAGTGGCTATTTAGTGTCATAGTGTTTTTAAATCTCTCTGTGTCACGACTGAACAACCTGTTGATATTTAAACGTGTGTATCGCTCGTGTTACAGCAGCATGTGTGTGTTTACAGCGGTGTGTGTGTGTGTGTGTGTGTGTGTTGGAAACATCTGGCGCAGCTGCACACTGCGTCTTTAAGCTCCGCCGGATAAATGAGCGGAGCTGATCAGCTGTCAGTGTCCGGTGAGGGAGGCGCTGGAACCAGAATCAGAGCAGCCCCCCGTCCTCCCATCCTCCTCTCCTCCTTCTCTCCCTCCCTGCCTCTCTCCACCTCCGCCGCCGCCGCCGACCGACCGACACTTGCAGCCATTTTACGCAGCACGAACCCGGTCATGTCGTGAGGGGAGCCTCGCTGGTCACCTGCGCACAGGCAGCAGCCGCCCGGTGGTCGCGCTCAGGCGGGCGGTGCAGGCGGCTCCGGCCAAAATGGTGAAGAGGAAGAGCCTGGACGAGAACGAGCCGGAGTGCGGGAAGGGAATACCGTTCCCCATCCAGACCTTCCTGTGGAGGCAGACCAGGTTAGTGCGTGATAACAGGTGTTTGCCCTTCGCACACAACCGGGAGCATGTGGATCTGTGCGCGGACACGGCGTCAGAATTGCGTGTAGTGGCTCATTGGGATTCAAACCACTGTTCCGCTGAGTGTATCCGTGCACTGATGTTTTAAATGGAGGGAGGTGGGCTGCGGGGGGGGGTTTGGTGATAACTGTGCACGGAGACGGATGCAGATTGCGTGATGTCACACCTGTAAATCACATTTGCATGGAAAGTGGGGCGAGCGGAGGAGCTGCGGTGAAATGACAAGATGGAAAACGTCACATGAGGATGTTTTTCCTTTTGTTTTGTTTTTTTATGTTTCAGTGCGTTTCTGCGTCCGAAGTTGGGGAAACAGTATGAAGCCTCCTGTGTGGTAAGTCATCTCATAAAGCCGTTTGTGTGCTGATGGGGAATAATCGCTCCCTCTCTGCGTAATCCCTTTTCACCTTAATGCACCTGCAGATAAAGTGGGTTCTTGATTTTACATTTAGCAAATGAGTCCCCCCCCCCCCCCCCCCCCCTCACTTCCTCCTATTACCCAGGAGCCGGACCTGTGGAGACTCATATCCATAATGACACTTTTCCAGATCCCTGTGGGTCTGAACAGAGCTGCCAGTGTCTCTCCCACAGGCATCGCCCCGCTGGAGGCCATGTGGGACATTGAGATAGTCAAAGAAAAAGGCTTTGGTTCCTGGCTGATGTCTCTTTTCTTCTCCTCCCTGGCTGCCTCCCCAGTCCTTCGAGCGGGTGCTGGTGGAGAATAAGCTCCACGGGCTGTCGCCGGCCCTGTCAGAGGCCATCCAGAGCATCTCCCGCTGGGAGCTCGTCCAGGCGGCCCTGCCTCATGTACTCCACTGCACCTCCATCCTGCTGTCTAACAGGAACAAGCTGGGTGAGGACACGCAGGACACGCAGGACACACATTACCCCGGCTCTAGGCATCGACTTGACAGCCTCATCCAGGTTATCCTCATCCAACAAAACACAAAACCGATGTTCTTTGAGTCACGGCACAGACACAGAACTGCTCGACCTTCCAATTCACCACAGGACAACATGTGCCTGTTTAAATTAGATTGTTTCTCTGGATCATGTCAGCGTCTAAATTCTCATTTGGGAATATTAACGTACACTGACTGTCTATAAATAGATTTATGTAAATTTGACATTGGCACTGATGATAGAAAATACTTCTTGCTCTTGTGTTTTTAATAATATGGCTTTGACTATTGATTATTTATATCATTATTTAATTCTATAATTAATTAAATCTTCACATTTAAAAAGCTGGAAGTAGATATTCAGCATATTTGTTTATGACAGAAGTGAAGAATCAAGCTCTTTGTGTCATACACCTCCAGGAACATGCACAAAACACCAAACTTCATCATGCCGCCCATTCATCACCTCACTTAGCAGCGCTGAAACATTAAGCCTCGACCTCTGACCTCTCACAGGCCACCAGGACAAGCTGGGTGTGGCCGAGACCAAGCTGCTCCACACGCTGCACTGGATGCTGCTGGAGGCGGCGCAGGAGTGCAACCATGAGCCGAGCCTGGGCCACAGCTGGTCCGGGGGCAGCAGCAGCAGCGCCTTCCTCCAGCCGGTGGGGAACCAGGGCTCGTCGCCCGGGGCTCCCGGCTCCTGCTCCGGCTCTGCCCTGGGGGGGTCTGGGCCCCAGCACAGCGGCTCCCTGCTGGAGGAGGATGAGCACACCCGGACCAAGCTGTTCCACAAGAGCATGGCCACCGTGGAGCTGTTCGTGTTCCTGTTCGCTCCGCTCATTCATCGAATAAAGGTCTGATGTTTCTCAGGGACATTTGTTGTAGCAGCTTTATTTTAAAACATATTAATATTTTGTCGGGCGTTTAATCGAGAGGCTCCTCTTGAGCGGCTCAACACACACTCAGGGTCGCCCTTCTACTATTGATCTGTGTGTACAAACAGATACAGGAGTCATGTTGCAGTACTCTGGGGATTCCCAGAGTACTGAGTACAGAGTACACGCCATGACAACGTGATGATATCAAAACATTTCAAATCACGTGTTTTGGTTATAAAATCCTAGCTCAACTGGGAGATGGTTGAAGAAAAGGCTTCTTCTAGAAATGAGATTATGAATATGTCACTCTTTTACAGGAGTCGGACCTGACCTTCCGATTGGCCAGTGGCCTGGTAATCTGGCAGCCGATGTGGGAGCACCGGCAGCCGGACATCTCTGCCTTCACAGCGCTCATCAAACCTGTGAGAAACATCGTGACAGGTGAGGAAAAACAGAAAACCCTCCCTTTAAGCCCTTTACATCCCTTTTAGAAGTCAATCCATCTTTATTTTCTCCCAATGAAGACGTGTAATCTGTTTCCACAGCTAAGAGGAACTCCCCCGTCAACAACCAGTGCAGCCCCTGTGGATCTGGAAACCCTGGTCCCATGGTGAGTGAGCCAAGCAGATCCTTGTCAGATTTTGCTTCGCGTGTTGATTGAATGTGTTCAGACGAGAGTCCGGGGCGTCCTCCCCTCCCCCTCCGGCGTTCCCTCTGGGGCCCGACTGTTCATTTTCATTAGCACCGGTCGACCGGGAGCATTAGTGTGGTTATCCAGGGTCATGACACAAGCCACAGAGTCTTTAACGATCAGGGACACGTCGCTCTCTGCGTCTTTCCGCTTGTTTATCTGCTGTTTGTCCACAGTATCTGTCCATCTCTCCCGCTCACAGGGCTTCCAGGTGGTTTGTGAAACCACCCAATCAGATTCCTCCTCCCCCTCGGCTGGAGAGCAGAGCTGTCGTCGTGGTAACTCGGTGGAGAAAGGTGGCCCTTCCCAGCAACCCCCGCCGGTCAAAGGCCCTTCCAAGAAAAAGTGAGCACTGTTATTGAATTAACCCTCAAGAGGAGGAGGTGTGTGTGTGTGTGTTGTTGTGTTACGTGGAAGGGTCATGGTGGTTGTGTTGGTGTCATAATGCAGCACGGCTACACCAGATGGGAAACATCCACCTGGAAACCAAATTACACTTTTCATCCATGTTTCTCTTTTTGTAAAAATACATTTTAGTACCAACAATGAAATAGAAAATCTCATAATACATTATATTTGATTTAATACACTTTCATATATAAGGACATCTGATAAATGGAAGTCATCTATTTGAACTCTATTATAAATAAATTAGCTTCCTATGATCAATACTGTTTTCATAAAGGAGTGATTCACGCTCTGGAATCCAGCGGTGAGTTGAAACCAAGCAGAAGTGATTTATCAGTGACCCGCTCTGACACGGGCCTGGTGACATCATCTGGTTGATGGCTAAACATTTAGCCCCGCGGCACCGTCTGCCGAACACACCGCTGGCTCCACTCGCTTGCGAGCGTACGTGAACAGCTCCTCCTTCCCCCCGTGCGATGTGTTGCCCTAAGCTGCGCTGTCTCCTCAAGTCAAACACGACACATACAGAGCCTCATCTTGCTTCAGCATCAACACACCCGTCTGACATTTGCCCGCAGAAGCAGGGTAATTATGCTGAAGTAATGTGCTACATGTCTGATGCTGGCACTGGCCCTGGTCTGGCATGACACGGCCTGGCTTGATTTTCACTCTGCCCACGGCAAAGTCTGGCATCGCTCAGACCGAGACTCAATCTGTGTTTGCTTTGGCACAAATGAGGCAGGTTTGACCAGCGCGGTTGGCAGCTAATGACACCTGACTAATTTTATTACAGACGTTTCACTAAATCATAGAAAGACTAGAGCGCAGATCTCCACCACTTGAATCCAACAAGCTGCACCAAATGACTCGTTGCATAATCCTGCTGATAACTAGACAGACATCATAGTTTAGATGTCATTCCCTGTGTGTTTTTTAACAAGAAAACAGGTTTTTAAATCCACACTACACCATGAATATGATGCTCTGTGTTACCAGAAAAATACTAAACCTGCTCTGCCGAGAATCCCCACATTAACAGCTCATTACATTTGCATTCAGCACATCCTACATGTGCGTTTACTGACTTTAAGTTCATAACCCCGGGCCTGTCACCGTCCTGAACCAGCCACCCGGTGGGCTGAGAGGACGAGACTGATGTGTGTGTTGCTCATCTGACAAACAGACAAGTCACGTCCGACTCGTCTCACAATCCCTCCGACAGGCAGCGAGTGACTGCTAATCAAAATAAGCCCGGACCCTCCTCCCCCTGCGCTGGTAATAATATCCTCACACACTCAAACATCAGAGGGTTTGTGAGAAGTCACATGCTAATGCAGGAAGGAGGAGAATTATCTCTATTGTTTCGCTGCACACACACACAACCAAGACAGATTAATAGCTTTCTTCATGTGTCGCTCGTGGGAATGTTAAGCTGTTGTGTGCAAAACGCTGCATCAAAGGAGAGCAGGGGAAGAGAGAAGGGAGATAAATGTGGGTTTCATATCTGCAGAAAAGGAGAAATTTGACATTTCATTTTGTCTAAGGGCCACAGCTGGTCCGGGGGAGTATAAGTTGTTGGATTCCCGCTGTATGGATCCAGAAAGAGGGGGGGGGGGGCTGTACCACAGGAGTTTTCATGTCAATGATCAGATCAGAATGTCCCTGATTTAAAAATATTTGTATTGCTCTTTATTGCTCTTTATTGCCCCGAGCCCTCGCCGGTGTTTATATTTGTGTCTGCTCCTCGCTCTTCTGTACACACCCCTCTGTGCCGCACCGCCCAGATAGCTCCACCATTAGCTCCTGTGATTAATGCAGCTTACTCATCCCGTGGCGCAGCATCGCGCGCCACTCACAGCACTGCTGATGCTGAGGCAGTTGCCATGGCAACGGCCAACTGGCTGGCTGCTGCTGCATCTCTGCTACCGCATGGAGCTGGAGAGAGGGCCGGCGCCTCTCGGAGGGCTCCTGGGTGGCTGTCGTCACTCGGTCTCCGTGGCAACCTGACACAACAGCAGTAGGCTGTGTGTGTGTGTGTCTGTGTGTGTGTGTGTTTACTGGCTAGACAGTGAAACATGATACAGCCTCTTTCCGCTCTCAAAGTGATTCATGTAGATATCGACCACCTCTTCCTGCTCCATTTATTACAGCGGCCACGATTAAATGCTTTCCTCCATCTCTCCCTCACGCCGCCTCTCGTGGTATCAATATGTTCCTCCTCAGCGAGCGGCGGCCCATACGTTCTGCAGCTCTCCCAAACGCTGACCTTCATTCCAGCTTATTTATAGTGGACTCACGTAGGCTGAGGCTCCCGCTCTCCCTGCTGCTCTCCCAATGATGCTGCAGGGAGGCTGTGCCCTTGTTTACATCCTCCCTCTCTGTGATGCATTATTAATGAAGCCGTGTGGCAGGAGTGGTTGATAGGCTAATAAAACAGGAAAGGCGATGATACGGTGTAATTGGTGTTTGTAGTACGACGTGTGACGGTGTTGTAAAGACTCCGAAACACATGCAAAGCATTCTGGACATTTTTCCTCCCGATCAGGCGGCTGTCAGGCTTCTGTACCGTCACGGTCACTTCCTCTCAGCCCCTCGTAATTACATTTATTCTTCTCCTTTAAATCAATTTGAGTCTTCGACTGTTTCCTCTGCACAGTTCCTGTCATTCTTCAACCTTCACTTCAGTTGTTTCTCTCTCTTTTCACCTTCGTTACATCGGCTTACTCAGAAAATACAGAAACACGGAATATCACCACAAAGATTCAATGTGGATATGAATGTGAAAATCATCCCTGTGTCTTTCCTCCTATCCCAGGACGTCAGCCCCCGCAGGTCTGCCGACCTCCGTGGCCCAGCGAGCTCGCTACGCCACCTACTTCGATGTGGCGGTGCTGCGCTGCCTGCTGCAGCCGCACTGGACAGAGGAGGGCGTGCACTGGGCCTTGATGTTCTACCTCCAGCGGCTGAGGCAGATCCTGGAGGAGAGACCCGAACGCACCCCGGAGCCCCTGGTCACGCCTCTGCCGCGCCCACGCAGCAGCTCCATGGTCGCTGCCACGCCGTCACTGGTCAACACGCACAAGACCCAGGTAATGGGAGGAGCTGACTTGCTTCACACGTGCGATAAAAGCTGTTTTGCGTCTGGCTGTCGTTCCGACCGTTGACCATCCTCTGCTGCGTTTTGCAGGATATGAGTCTGAAATGCAACGAAGAGGGAAAATCTCTGAGCACGGAGACGTTTGCAAAGGTGTCTCTGACTAACCTCCGTCGACAGGCTGTCCCGGACCTGTCCTCGGACCTGGGCATGAACATCTTCAAGAAGGTCAGAGACAGACATGTCCATGCTAACATGCTAACTTTAATCTTATGCTGGACTCAGATGAATGTGGCTGAAGCACCGTTCCCATCCTTCTTCCTTCTCAGTTTAAGAACCGGCGTGAGGACCGGGAGAGGAAGGGCTCCATCCCCTTCCACTACACGGGAAAGAAGCGCCAGCGCCGTATGGGGGTCCCCTTCCTGCTTCACGAGGACCACCTGGACGTCTCGCCCACCCGCAGCACCTTCTCCTTCGGGAGCTTCTCCGGCCTGGGCGATGATCGGCGAGCTCTGGACCGCGGTGGCTGGCAGGCCACGATCATGGGTAATGCAGGGCGCCGTTCACAATGAGAATAGGTTGCATGTCACCAGTTCTCAGCCGTCGCCCTCTCCCCCCTGAGCTCCCTTTTGGTGAGTCAGAGGATTCTGTCTGGATCTCGCTGTCAGCTAGTGAATTAGGTCAGTTCATTAACGCTGGTATTTTTATTAGCTCTCACAGAGAAGTGTGATTAAAATTCGCCAAAGGCACAGAGACATTTATTGTTATTATCACCCAGAGTTAGTTGTGTTTTTTAATCTCTCATTCCATGCTCCCACGTTTCACCGTTCTTTGAAAGCTCCTGCTTCCAATCAGCTCCTTTCCCAGGAAGACATGTTCTTAAATAGTCCAATAGATGCAGGGAAAATGCATCAAAGTTATAATTCTACGATCTGAAAATCAGATATCTCTTCTCAAACCTGCAGCTGAAGTTTGGGCTTGGAAATCACATCGGATTGAAGTTTATTTTGCAGGGAACATGAGCATGAAAATGATTTTGTCGCTGTTGTTTGGGGGCTGTGTGTGTTTAATTTACCCTGAAATATTTATCTGTTGCATCCCTTTCCAGGCAAATTCACACGGAGGGGCAGCACGGACACAGCTGCAGACGCAGACAGCCTGAGCGCCAAACACTCCCACTCCCACCACTCTCTCCTCAGAGACATGCCCGACCACTCCAACAGCCACAGCGACAACACCGTCAAAGAGGGTGAGGAGACAAAATGTGGATGTCGCAGAAATCAGTCTTGAGATTTAGCCCCTAAATGAGTTTCTTAGACATTTGCAGAAACACTCTACAACAACAGATCACATTTTAATACCAGTCAAATCAATAGAAAAGTGATCTGGGATAATATAAAATGTTTGGTGCAGCTACTAGAGAGGCTGTGAGAAGAAAACTTGAATATATTAATACCCATCAGCTGCAGTAAAGGGGGGTGGGGGGGGCTGAAGCTCATGTCTCCAGTGAGCAGAGCAGAAGTAGGACAAGCTTATATAACAATGATATTGTTGTGGAGATGCTAATTTACATATAAATAACAGTGCTGGATTTAGACTCTTCTCCTCACTGCATCACGTACAAGCAAATCCTCTGAGGGACACAAGCATCGTTTTCAAGGATTATATCTAAGTTTCTTAAAAGAGAATCTGAGTGCGATTAAAGAATTTGATCCAACAAAGAGAGTTTAAAAAAGACACAATAGACATTATACAACTATTATCCACTTCCTGTAGTCACAATACGTCTCCCTCTTCTGTCACAGTTCGATCTCAGATCTCCACCATCACCATGGCGGCATTCAACACAACCGTGGCGTCCTTCAATGTGGGCTACGCCGACTTCTTCACCGAGCACATGAAGAAGCTCTGTAACCCCGTGGCCGTCCCTGAGATGCCCGCGGAGCCGCTGGCCTGCGCCAACCTGCCGCGCAGCTTCACCGACTCCTGCATCAACTACTCCTGCCCGGAGGAAGGGGAGAACATCGAGGGGACCAACAACTTTGTGCTGAAGAACGGCATGCTGGACCTCACCGTAAGTGACGGTCCTCCTGCCGCAATACTAGCCAGGGCAGCTCCCGTGTGGTAGCTCATTGTCCCCGTCTCCTTGTATTCCAGGCTGTACTGCGAGCCCTCTACGCCGTCCTCAGTCACGACATCAGCTCCAGGATCTGCGACGTGGCCCTCAACATCATCGACTGCCTGCTGCAGCTCGGCGTGGTGCCCGGCATGGGCAAGAAACTGTCCAAGCCCGACAACAAGGAGAACCAGGAGGCACGAGGCAAAGACACGACCGGTCAAGGTCTCGGAGGAGGCGCGCAGGGGGGCGGATCACTACCCGGAGCAGGTGGAGGGGGAGACGGAGGCGGCGGAGGAGGAGGAAGCGGAGGAGGAGGAGGGGGAAGCGGTGGAGGAAGTGGGCAGGGGAGCAAGGACGATGTGAAGAACAACAAGGACAATGATAAAAAGGTGAGTTTGAGCTGTGCGCTCAGAAATGTGCTGAGGATCTTTGGAGTCCTGTGTGTTCATGCTCGTGTCCGTCACTCCCCCTCAAACAGGAAGAAGGCTCCGGCCTCAGCACCCACCGCTTGGCTCTGACCATGCTGATAAAGATCGTCAAGTCTCTCGGCTGCGCCTACGGCTGTGGCGAGGGCCACCGCGGCCTGTCAGGAGACCGCCTCAGGATGCAGGTCAGATCTTTACTCCTCTGACCTTTCTCTGAAGTTCCGTGCACCAAGGGACGCCTCAGAACAGCTGCTCCTCTATTTCAGTGCTGGTCAATGTTTGTGTGTTATTAGATTAAGTTGTAAAGATGAAGTAAGAATCTGTCTGGACAGATGATATTGATCATGAGAATAGCACATCCTGCAAGTGAAGCCACTTTACTGACTTATTGATATTTCTGAGACACAACAGGCCGGCGTCCAAAACCCGGATTCATGTGTAAATCTTTCATTGCACTGAGAGTGAATCCGGTTCCAAATCTTTGCTTCCAGGCCCAGAACTGCCTGACCAGCCTGTACAAGCTGGACAAGCTGCAGTTTCGTCAGACAATACGCGAGTATGTGAACAAAGACTCTCTCAATAACATTGTGGACTTCCTGCATGCGCTGCTGGGCTTCTGCATGGAGCCCATTACTGACAGTAAGTATGCAGAGTGTGAGTGTGTGAGTGGGACTGAGTGCAGATCATAGAAAATAAGCAAATACAGCGAGACATCATCAGCGAGTTAGCATTGTTATTGATAGTATTCTGACTGTAGCGTTTCAAGGTGTTAAGTGAGTACAGTAGTAGTAGAAAATATCATGTTTTTACATCTTTGTCTTCGTAAATGACATTTAATCCTTTTATTTTAATATTTATTGAGCACTTCTGTGCAGATGTTTGTTTTGAAACTATTGAAATCTCTTTCACACTCAGAGGTTTAACCTTGGTGCTAAGTTTCAGAGCAGTTTCAGATAAAAAGCGTGATTTAAGTGAAATGTCCTTGTGTGGTTGACAAAGCTGAATTGTACTACTTCTGTCTCAACCTGCACTTCGACTTTGCATTCCAGCGCTACCTCTGTTTATATCTGTGTTACTTCCCTCCCTCCTTCCACTCGTCTCCGCTTGTCCCTGTCCCCTTTTCGTCCTCCTCCTCCTGCTTCCATCTTCCCTCTTTTTCTTCATCCACTTCCACAAGCGGAATCCTGCCTTCCTGACTCACTCATCCATTCTGTACACTTGCCAATCCAAAGCTTTGCCCATTACATCTCCGCTCAATCAGCGGCTTTACCGCTGAGCACTGAGACACACTGTACATGCCAATTCAGTTTTGCACTGAAAAGTATATTTTACTCTGATCAGCACCGTCTATCACACGAAGTGCTGAGCAATTGGCAAGTTACTGAACCGATGAGTGTTTTGATTCTGAAAGTGACCAGGGCACCTTGTTTAGTTTTTTCGGTGTGTGTTATTTTTTATGTGTGGCGGTCTGTGTGTGTGTGTGTGCGTCTCACGTTCGCCTCCGTCCGGAGGCGGGGTGCCTCGTCCTCTCTGACGCCGCATACATGTCTGTGCTGGCCTGATGTCAATCAACCTGTGCCCCGCCTCTTTTCTCTTGCAGAGTACGGCAGTGCAGGTGAGAGGTCCAGGAGGGCGAAAAAAAGAAACATCGGTAGATACACATGATCAATAATCAATAACAGTCAATACTATTCGCTGTAGGATTAATACACCTAACGCCTAATCGGACCCTTCCCGAGACACCACTTCCTGTGCTGCGCCCCTCACTCTGTCTGAAAGGGACACAACTCGCCTGCAACTCCACAATACTCACATGTGTGATCAAATCTGCTTTTTACACACTTCATATTTTCTCCATTCACACTAAGTTTGATCTAACTGGACCAAGAGAATAAGCCCCCCCCCCCCACTGTGTTTTTGTTATCGCAGGCCTTAGTCACTTGCATGTATTCCTTACCCAGAATCCTTTTCAGTTGGCTTGTCCCCCATTTGCTTTACGAACCCTTTTCCTTTGCCCCACCTGCCCCCCCTCCCTGTTGTACGGCCTCACTGTTTAATACTCAAGCTGGTCAGCTGTCATACTGTTCTCCCCCCCCTGACTTAACCACTCCCTGTGTGATCCGTGGTCTCCTCCCGCCTCCCTGTTGCTTGCAGACAAGGCAGGCTTCGGGAACAACTTCACCACGGGGGACAACAAGTCCGTGGCCCAGAATATGGAGGCGGTGGTGGTGGGCTGCATGTTCAAGTCCCTCATCACCCGCTGCGCCTCGACCACACACGAGCTGCACAGCCCAGAGAACCTGGTGAGTGTGAAATCATCTGTTAGATCCAGACTCATATTTCTTTTTGTTGGAGTTGAATTATTAATGTTTCATCTGGTGCAGAGCCTAAAGAAGAGCAATCACTTACACCACATTAGTTAATGCTTTCTCGTTCAGGACAAATCGGACGTCAAGTGTGTTTAATCACCTTCTATTAATAAAGACATTGAGCCATAACTTTTTATTTTGTTGTAACTGAATTGGAAACAGCTGAATGCAGGTCTCTCCTGTCAGAGCAGTGAGGGACCGCGGTCGCTCTGCGGCGCCTGTAAAGCCTGAAGAAACACTGGCATGACTTGTGTACGTTGGCGGAGGATGACACACTTCTGAAGGCAGCATTTATTATGGCACAAAATCAGAGGCCACCCACTCACAAGCTGGAGCCGGAGCCTTGCTCCTGCACACCACACACTTATGCATATATGCATGTGCACAAACCCACACACTGTTTGACGCAGCCTGGAAAGTCCCAACTTTGTCTTCTTCTAACGCACTTTGTGGTGCATTTGACTCACACGTCCCTCCCTCCTCCTTCCCAGGGTCTGTACTGCGACATCCGCCAGCTGGTGCAGTTCATCAAGGAGGCCCATGGCAACGTGTTCCGCCGGGTGGCGCTGAGCGCCCTGCTGGACAGCGCGGAGAAGGTCACCACCACCAAGAAGCCTGACGAGAAGGAAGAGGGGAAACAACCTGGACCCAGGAGGTACCGACCAATGAGTGGTCAGAAGTGGTCTCAATGACATCATGCTTCTGTCCAATCATGAGCAAGTAGAAATGACCTGTATTCATTCCTGTTGAAATGCCATAAAACCCCTCCCCCCCTTGTGAGGTCACGAAAATATTTCTCATCCAATCAGTGATGTGATGTGAGTCAACATTTCTCTTTGTGTGACGTATCCGAGCTACGCTTCTCATCACCGCTTTATTGTTCATTTGTTTTATTTCTGTTCTTTTCTGTCCCGTCTGCATCTGTTTCTCCTGAGTGACTGATTCGATGTCGTATTATAAACATACTGTGGCTTTGGCAAAGTGGGCACTTCCTCTGTTTCACCACAGAGAATCAAACTTCCTCTGACCGCATTTTATTGATTAGTGTGACTGCATTGAAACGTCCACTGGACTCAGAGTCTGTAACTCTAGAGAAAATAATAACACACCTTCCTCAGACGACTAATTAGTTGAGGTGGAGTTTCTATCTCATAATGTGTGCATGGTAAGTGTTAATTTAGCTCATATTAAATATTGATTTGCAGCTAGAAAAGTGACATTTGGAAATTGTAGCTTGTCTAGGAATTAGGAATCTTTCCGTCCATAGATCAAAATAGAAAAGACAGTAATCATAATACAAACATCTCAAGCTTGAGTGACACTCCTCAGGTCAAATCCTTGGAAAGCTGCTGACTAAATAACTGTAGGCTGTGGGGGGGGTCGTCCCAGGTGGGCGTGACTGCACAGCAGAGCTCAGCTGGTTTGTGTGTCTGTCGGGGTGTGTGTGTGCGCAGGTCAGAGGCGGGTGTGTCCGGGGAGAAGGGTCAGGTGTCCAGTGCTGCAGATGAGTGTCGCAGCTACATCTCCAGTAGACCCCCCCAGACACCCGAACAGTGAGTGTCCACCTCACAGCATCTCCATATAGCACCATCTATGTCCAGTGCAGCAGCCACGTCTCTGCTCCAAACAGGGAAACTGTCGCTTCCTGTCCCGCCACAATAAAGAGGACCTCACTGTGTTTTAACATTGATTCATACACAGAGATACAAACTTGTAAAAAGCTGAATTTAATCCCGTGTCCTCAAATGTGACCTTTGTGTCTCTTCTCCGTCTCTTGTGCCTCCAGTGAAGAGCAGCTCCCGGGCGCTCTGCTGGGCAGGAAGGACTTCTGGAGGAAGATGTTCAAGTCGCAGAGCGCCGCCAGTGACACGAGCAGCCAATCGGAGCAGGACACGTCGGAGTGCACCACCGCCCACTCCGGCACCACCACCGACCGGCGCTCTCGATCCCGATCCCGTCGCATTTCACTGCGCAAGAAACTGAAGCTGCCCATAGGTGAGGTCGCTCGTTACAGTCAACCTCTAACTGGTCTGAGGATGATTTACCTTTAATATCTACATCATTTCTTTTCCATATCAGGTCTGTAAACAGTGTGTATGTCCATGACCTCACCTCATTACCTAGGCTTTCCCCCGACTGTCCCCCTGAAATGCATTGAAACAACGCTGTGTTTTTGTCTGCCTAACGTTGGAAAGACTTCCTGCCACGAGGCGGCGTTCACTTCATCTCATTGGTCTGTTGTGTGCTCCTCTCTGTGCCTCAGCATGCCGTCGGACCTCTCGCCTTCCACTCACTCTCTCTGTCCTACGTATGTGGATGTGGAACCATCTTCATACAGTATTTGTGTTGTGTCTGTGTGTGTCGGTCACCTCTCCAGTGTGCACGCTGTTCCCCACCCGGGTTAACTTGTGTTTGCACATCACAGACTTGAGAGGCCTGTATGGTCACCAGGGACTTTAAGTTTTATCAAGGATAATTGAAGAAGTTTTGTTCCTCAGTGTAAACACCCTGAATGTATGTCCCCTGTTTGCCCTTTTCTTTGTCGACCACCCTTTGTGTGTGTGTGTGTGTGTGTGCACGTACTTTCCTTCACAACAAAGTGTGCACAGTACATTTGTGGCTTTGCACCTTCCTCTGTTTCATTTCTTCTTGATTCCACGTGTCTCCAGGTAACTGGCTCAAGCGTTCGTCTCTCTCTGGACTGACTGACGGAGTCGAGGACCTGCTGGACATCAGCTCCGTCGACCGACTGTCCTTCATACGGCAGAGTTCAAAGGTCAGAGAGGCCACACCCCCACTGCTGCTGGATGCTACATAGCGTGCACATTTTGATAATGTCTTGATATTTCTGTGCATATTGATGTGTGTTTACGTGTCCTAGGTGAAGTTCACGAGCGCAGTAAAGCTGTCAGAAGGGGGCGCTGTGGGGCCAGAGTACTGCAGGGACGAGGAGGAGAATTTCTTCAAGCGGCTCGGTAAATGGAGGTCTGGCAGGAGGAATCCATCCAAGCTTCACCACACAGAAGAGAAAGATGGTAGACCTCCCCCACCCCAGGGTGCCCCTCGCCCACGCCCCACCGCCCTGTGTCTCTATCTCTCTCTCTTTCTGTCCCAGTGTCTGTCTGTCCGTGTGGTGTCTTCTCTCGCCTCGCCAGTCGTTCCTTCCGTACGCCATTCTCCATCGCCGGACGCCTGCCTGCTACACCCTGTTAGCTTGTGTTTTATTCTCAATCCGTCAGTGTCGAGTTTGTCCCTCATTTCGGCCTCTGCTACGTCAAATTTAAAAACCCTTTCTGTCTTGTAATAACTCGAAGTACAATTCTAAATTCTCGGAGTACTTTTTCAAAAAACTATCATCACGTACTTTTCACATCAAATATAAGGATGTTTTCTAAATTCCAAAAAATGCACTGAATGCTCCTGAAATACATTTTTCCCTGAAATAGCTTTTAACATTATAAAGAATATTAATATCCCTCTAATTCCGTTTGTCAGTGTGTTGTCGTACCAACTCCACATCCCCTCCTTTCCAACTGTGCACGTCCTCGTCTCCCCAACAACAAACCCCTTCCTCTCTTGTTTCATTCAACGGTGGAAAGGGAGAGAAGGAGGTGTCGGGGGAATAACTCACATCTACGAAACCATCTTTCTGCTGTGAAGCATATTTCTGTGCTATGTCAAGCATGACGCTCTCTCGTCTCTTCTGTGGTGACGTCTGGTGGTATTTTCCATGAGTGATTAGAACAGAATTGTACACGTGCAGCTTCTGTGCGGCTGCGGTTACACTTGTCATTTTATTATTATGGATATAGTGTCTGAAGTAACTTTCATAATTTGTGTAGAATTGAAAATCTGAGTGTAACCTGCGCCTGTGGCTGTGTGTCCATCTCTCACTCTGCTTTATGCGTCAGGGTTAAATGTAAGATGTAATCTTCAAAGCTCCTGTCGACAAGGAATTGTGTAAATAACGACCCGCTTATATATGCTTGTTTTAAAAATATAATTCCCTTCCTGTGTTCTGCTGTACCCTCCTGTCTTCTCTCCATCCTCTCCTCCAGGCCCTCATGGTTTCCAGGAGCGTCTCGCAGCCAGTCAGGAGGCCATGAAGAACAAGAACGTGGTGAATCTGGGCGCCATACGACAGGGCATGAAACGCTTCCAGTTCCTGTTGAACTGCTGCGAGCCGGGGACCATCCCCGACGCCTCCATCCTCGCTGCCGCTCTGGACCTGGTATGTTTCATTTTGTCGTCACCTCGAGCTGTTGTGTGTTCGCTCGAAATCCACAGCTCGGAAATCGTCTGCTTCTTCCAGGAAGCTCCGGTTGTGGCTCGGGCCTCCCTCTTCCTCGAATGTGCCAGATTCGTCCACCGCTGTAACCGCGGCAACTGGCCAGAGTGGATGAAAGGCCACCATGTCAACATCACCAAGAGAGGCCTGTCGAGGGGACGATCCCCGATAGTGGGCAACAAAAGAAACCAGAAACTCCAGTGGAACGCCGCCAAGCACTTCTGCCAGTGGGGAGACGTGAGTTAAAGACACTTCAGTTAATGTGACACTTATTAATAATGATTATAATGAGAGTGCACGTATTTATGTGTTTGAATCTGCTCAGGCGATCGGAACGAGGCTCAGTGAACTCTGTCACTCTGACAGCGAGAGCCCCTCCAACATCCTGGGTTACATCTACGATGAAGAGACCAAGCGCAGAATGAGGAAAGAAGACGAGGAAGAGGATTACCTGGACGACAGTGAGTCAGAAGAGGGTTTCACATCTAAGACTCTGGACCACATCATGTAAAACGTAGATGATCATTCTGCAGGTAATGAAACGTCATGTGTGTTGTTATGTATATACTTCTACCCTCAAGACACAGTCAATCCTACAAAGTGCGGCTGCCCCTTCGCTCTGAAGATGGCCGCCTGCCAGCTCCTGTTGGAAATCACCACTTTCCTGCGGGAGACTTTTCCCTGCTTGCCCCGCCCACGCACCGAGCCTCTCGTGGTCAGTAGTGTGATATAAATATGGACGGATTCAGCGTGTGTGTGTTCTCTTTACCAGGATATGTCACACAGTTGCTGTTCACATCTTTGCTGTAGGACCTCGACAGCTGCCGCTTGCGTTTGGACCCGGAGCTCGGCCGCCAACGCTACGAGAGGAAGATCAGCTTCGCGGGTATCCTCGACGATGAGGACGGACACGACTCGCTCAACAGCAGCAGCCACACGCTCAAGTCTGATACCACCTGCGACGACAAGAAGCCGCAGGAAACTCAGGGTGAGGCCCGACGTCTCTCTTGTGTTTTAATACAGTCCCATTTGATTGTGTATAACCTCTCCCCTCCTCCGTCCTCTCCAGCACCCGTCCGGAAGATTCGTATCGGAGGATCTCGGCTGCTTCAGATCAAAGGGGCCCGCAGCTTCCGTGTGAAGAAAGGCGGCTCCCTGTCGTCCATCCGGCGAGCAGGGAGCCTGAAGAGCACCAAGCTGTCCCGGCAGGACTCCGAGTCGGAGAACGAAGAGGGTTTGTCGTCGCAGACGCACAGCAGGGACACGGTCACTGACATTGGTAAGTCATGGGTGATGTCAAGGTTTATTTAAGTCTAATTTGTTTGTAGCATTTATCAAAAATGCATATGACCTTGAATCCAACACCCTCCTGTTGGAATGGTTCTTGTTTGTTGTTGCAGGGAGTCCCTTCAGCACCAGTGAGCCCAGCATAGAGCCAGAGGGTCCGAGCTCAGGAGGAGCTGAGGACAATTACCACCGCAACATGTCCTGGCTCCATGTATGTGCCGTATACGTGTGTGTGTCTGTGTCAGTGTGTGTGTGTGTTTTCCTTCTTTCATACTGACCTCCTCCTCTCCTCTCTGGGCTCAGATCATGATCCTGCTGTGCAACCAGCAGAGTTTCATCTGTACCCACATCGACTTCTGCCACCCACACTGCTACCAGCACCACAGCCGCTCCTGCGCCCGTCTGGTCCGCGCCATCAAGCTGGTGTACGGCGAGACGGTGGACAGCCTGCGAGAAGACAGCGCCTCCTCCGGCAACATCGGGGCACGGGCCAAGAAAAACAAAGAGGTGGAACTCACAGGTCTTATCGGTCCTGTTTTGAAACTTGATGAGTTAATCACTAAATCGATGAGTTACTTTACCGCTGGTGGTTCATAAACCTCTCTGTGCCTTCAGTGTTCGGACAAGTCGTGTCTGAGGACGCCGTCCATGAAGAGACGACCCAACGACCCCAACACGGAAGGGAAGAAGGACACAGGCATGCTCAAGTACATCCGCAACCAGGTGAGCTGGTTTCCAAACATTCCCTCTTTATATCGTATCCAGAGCCTTACTTGGTTTTGCAGGATGATGCATGATGTCGGCTTGTGTTTCAGGTGATGAGCTTGTCCCCGGCGCCGCTCTCGCTGCTGATCAAAGCAGCTCCCATCTTGACCGACGACATGTACGGGGACATCCAGCCCGCCGCCTGGGAGCTGCTACTCAGCGTGGACGAACATATGGCTGCTGCTGCCGGTGAGTCGGGCTGTGCATCAGTCATGCGTGGGTTGACTCTGTAGGTCGCTGCGTCTGTCGGAGTTTATTAACGTTCAGATTACAGAGACAACATGTGACATGTTTTAACTGTTTTATATTCTAATATATTCTTCCTTTCCTGTTTCCTTTTGCCCTTCCTATTTTCTTACATCCTTCCCTGTGTGCTACTATTTGCCCTCAACCACACTTCACCTTCTCCATGTCTCTCCTCACTCCTCCCTCTTCCGCTGCCCTATCCAAATCCCCTCCAGCGGCTATGTTCCTTCTGTGCGCCGTAAAGGTCCCCGACACGGTGACCGAGATGATGATGGCGGAGTTCCAGCACCAGGAGGCCTGCCAGCGCATCAACTCCATCCTGAAGTTTAACACGCTGTGGCGTTTCCGCTACCAGGTGTGGCCTCGCATGGAGGAAGGAGCTCAGCAGATCTTTAAGGTACGAATAACAATATCACCATGTTTTTATCTGTCCATAAAAATGGTTTTAACATCTAGTTCTAATTAGCTTCATGTTTAATGTAGAACATTTGGTCTCACTCTTGTGTTCCAGATTCCTCCACCCAGCATCAACTTCACTCTGCCCTCTCCTATTCTGGGCATGCCCTGCGTCCCCATATTTGACCCCCCCTGGGTTCCCCAGAACACTGGCAGCGTCCAGGACCCCATCAATGAAGACCAGTCTGTAAGTCCGAGCCCTGTTTACATTGGTTGCCTAGCTGTGCATACAGTACATTTACTTATTACTAATATTATTATGGATGTTATTCTTGATTTGAAGATGTAGTTAATGTTCACCTGTGACGACACAAACTACTTGACCTGAGTCGTCAGGTTCCTTCAGATTTAGATTCAATTCAATGTGACCTGCAAAACTCAAAGGGATTGTTCACCCGCGAAAACATTTCACATGATAGTTTGAATTGAATTTGTCCAGGTTTTATCCAGATCATTTAGAGCATTGACACCAAAATAACAAAATGAATATTTGTGTGGAGGCAGAAGTCTGAGATAGATGTGGACAAATGAAATCTAAACTTGATTGTTAGATGAAGCTTTTAAGTAAAGGGGGTGAATTGGGTGAACCAGCCCTTTAAATCCAGCTGAGTCACAGCTCAACCCTTCAATAGACCAGAAGCAATACACACACAACACGTTAAGCTGCTTTTTAAGTACATTTGCTCCTGCTATGCAAAGTGTAATGTCAACAACTGCACCAAGAAATCTGCTAACTTAAGAAAACACGTGAAATCAACTTCTCAGGTTAGAAAATGGTGATTTTTAAAAGTAGCGGAACAGATTTCTTGGTGTTTCCTTTTTACTTTCTTCTTTTTGTTTCAAAAAGCATGATTATCAAAATATGTTTTTTTTTGATGACAACCTGCGAGCACATGTTCTATAATTTACCTATCGACTGTCTTTGTTTTTAGTTCTCCACATTAATTCAGTCAGTCCATACCATAGTAAGTTGGTATTTCTGTCCGGATGTTTGTGCTGATGCATCTTGTTACGTCAGATCATTAGCGACAGGAGGGGAAGCAGTTTGTTTGGCCCATTGGGAGGCGCTGGAGGTCTGAAACCGGGGCAGGTCCATGGGTCATCTCAGATAGTTGCATCTTGATCAGGGATTCACACCAAACTCAAAACGTACAGGCAAAGAACTATAACAGCATGCATCGGACATTCAGACATTTTGTGCGTGTTGTGCTGTTGATGCATGGTCATTGGATGAGAATGACTTTGCTGTGTATGTTCTTCATATCATGCGTTCAGCCTATTTGGATATGTATGTGTATGAGCACTCGTGGGAATGCTGTGAGGCATTCACTGTACACAACGATACAGTAAATTCTCCAAAGTCCAGTCTGAACACATTTACTCGTCTCACAATTAGTCACGATTGAAATCTTACCTATTCAACAGTGTCTCTTCATGATGCTTGGGATGGAATTAGAGCATGAGATCAATGTGCTGGAGGAGAGTTACTGTATTAACGTGTTGTCCGGTCATTCAACATTACAAAATGCTCCTCGGATGTAAGCGTAGAATAGCTGTGCACACACTTTCCTGAAAGTTTTAAAACTTTGGTTTTAATTTCGTGCATTCCCTCATCCTCAACCTTCTGTATGTCTGCACCCGCTGTGCCGCTTGATCCGACGCCCTTCCCTTTCAGAAATCCTTCTCAGCCCGGGCGGTGTCGCGCTCCCACCAGCGAGCCGAGCACATCCTGAAGAACCTGCAGCAAGAGGAAGAGAAGCGGCGACTGGGCCGCGAGGCCAGCATCATCACGGCGATCCCTGTTGCTCAGGAGGCGTGCTACGAGCCCACGTGCAGCCCGCCGCCTGAGCAGGAGGAAGAAGGTGGGGCTACCACCAGCTCACATCGTACACAAATACACAATACCTGTGCCAGAAGCTCAGTACCCTGACTGTATGTGGTGTTTCCTGTTTATGTGCCGGTCCTGTTGGATGTTGATCTCGCCAGCAGAAGAAGTGGTGAACCTGGCGTCACGCCGTCTGTCCGTCAGCCCATCCTGCGCCTCCAGTAACTCCCACAGGAACTACTCTTTCCGCCGGGGCTCCGTGTGGTCGGTCCGCTCACTGGCGAGTGCTGAAGGTACGAAAACACACAATCACTGATGACGAGATAAAACCACTTTGTTTCCTCGTGCTTTCCTTTAATTTCCACTGATCGTTTCTATTTGTTTTTGCCAGACGAAGAGAACACAACAGAACACACTCCTACCCACCACATGCTGCAGCCACCTCAGGCTGTCTTCCCAGCATGCATCTGTGCTGCCGTTCTGCCAATAGTCCACCTCATGGAGGACGGCGAGGTTCGAGAGGATGGCGTGGCAGGTGGGCGTCATATCCTCGCCACATATGAGACTCGTCCATTGCATCTTGTCACACGCTGTGTTTACAAGTGAGTCTGTTTTGTGTAATGTTTCTGCAGTGAGCGCTGTGGCTCAGCAAATCCTCTGGAACTGTCTGATCGAGGATCCGGCCCTGGTTCTCCGACACTTCCTGGAAAAACTCACAGTGAGCAACAGACAGGTAAGAAAACGTCATCAGCTGGGCCTTGACTGGGTGACAAGGTTTGTTCCTCAGTCCTCAGTCTCCGAGGTAGAGTGAGGGACACTCACTTTGTGTTTCTTGTGTTTCCAGGACGAGCTGATGTACATGCTGAGGAAGCTCCTGCTCAACATCGGAGATCTGCCGGCTCAGACGTCTCACATCCTCTTCAACTACCTGGTAAATCAACTACAACCACTTCAGGACCATTTAAACTCATCGTCACTTCTCTCACGTGAATCTCCTCCTCCTCCTCCTCCTCCTCCTCCTCCTCCTCCTCGTAGGTGGGACTGATCATGTACTTTGTGCGGACTCCCTGCGAGTGGGGTATGGACGCCATCTCTGCCACGCTGACCTTCCTGTGGGAGGTGGTGGGCTACGTGGAGGGGCTCTTCTTCAAGGACCTGAAGCAGACCATGAAGAAGGAGCAGTGTGAGGTCAAACTGCTCGTCACTGCATCCATGCCAGGTGAACAATAACTCACACATTGTGATACCACATTAAATACACAGAGGCCTTAGAAAACATTACATTGGATTTACCTGAAACATTTTCTTGTGCTTTAATCGACGCAGGAACCAAAACCCTGGTGGTGCACGGGCAGAACGAGTGTGACATCCCAACACAGCTCCCAGTGCACGAGGACACTCAGTTTGAAGCTCTGCTGAAGGTAAGAACTCCTTTTTACATAGTTTTATCAACTAAATATCAGAAAGATTAATGTTTATGATGTTTCACAGGAGTGTCTTGAGTTCTTCAACATTCCCGAGGCCAGATCAGCGCATTACTTCCTCATGGACAAACGATGGAACCTCATACATTACTCCAAGGTAACAACAACAACAACACTTCAAGCTGCTGTAATGAAGGATTTTATTTGTTCTGTGTTGAGAAGTTGGCAATTTGGAGTTACACTTAAAGACTTAAATTTAATTAGAAATAAGCCGTTAATTATCCTGGTATAGTTATAGATAGAATAAGTCTTTGTTTTGAGGTGTTTTTTTATGCCACTGAGGGAACTTACCACTGAGCTGTAACTCTTCTGATACTTTCATTTATATGTAATGTTTTTGTCCACGTCCTGTAGACGTATGTCAGAGACATCTACCCGTTCCGGAGGTCAGTGTCTCCACAGCTCAACCTGGTCCACATGCTGCCAGAGAAAGGACAAGAGCTCATCCAGAAACAGGTACGGACGACTCAAACTTTATTTATAATGCTTTGTGACATCAAAGGTAAACAGAAACTTTACTTCTTATTTCGTTCAGGTGTTTTCCCGTAAACTGGAGGAGGTCGGCCGCGTCCTCTTCCTGATCTCTCTCACCCAACACATGCCGGCCGTGCACAAACAGTCCCACGTGTCCCTGCTGCAGGAGGACCTCCTCCGTCTGCCCTCCTTCCCACGAACGGCCATCGACGCAGAGTTCTCATTGTTCAACGAGCAACAAGGTGAGACAGACTCCAACCAACACTTAATATGAAGAGTAAAGTTATATATTCTGAGCCCCTGTGGTCTCCTCCTCCTCCTCCTCCTCTCTCAGGTAAGGAGCTGTTTGGGTTGGACACCCTCCACAAGGTGCTGTGGATCAAGCTGCTGGAGGAGATGTTCCTGGGAATGCCCAGCGAGTACCCGTGGGGGGACGAGATGATGCTGTTCCTCAATGTCTTCAATGGGGCGCTGCTGCTGCACCCGGAGGACAGCGCCCTCCTCAGGCAGTACACAGCGACTGCCATCAACACCGCCGTGCACTTCAACCACCTCTTCTCTCTGAGCGGTTACCAGTGGATCCTGCCGACCATGCTGCAGGTACAGAAACATCCAGTCCTGTGGATATCGTGGTGGTTTGGTCTCAATTTTGTGTAATAATGTTTTGGAGCAGCAGGATTAGAACGTGTCCTCCCTGTGTTGTTTTCCAGGTCTACGCTGACTATGAGAGCGACCCTTTACTGAGGCAGGGCATCGAGTTCTGCTGCCGACAGTTTTACATCCTCCACCGCAAACCCTTCGTCCTGCAGCTGTTTGCAAGCGTCGCTCCGCTGCTGGAATTCACAGTAAGACTGTAGAGCGGTGGTGCAAGCACAAACTTTTAATTTCTGTATTCCTGGATGCCTCCAAATAGTGTGACAGGGGATTTTGCTTTAATAAACTTGTCTCCATCTTTGCTCCCTCACCTCCAGACCAGCACCAGCACTGGTCTGTCTAAAGGCGTCTCAGCCCAGTGTCTGTTTGACCTGTTGGTGTCTCTGGAGGGAGAGACGCCGGACGCCCTGGACGCTCTGGAGCTGGTGAAGGCAGAGAAACCTCTGCGCTCTCTGGGTAAACTGTCAAACACTCCGATTTAATTAAACCATCATCATGTTCTGGATTCTCTAAATATGATCTGTTCTTTGGCAGATTTCTGTTATGGTAACGAGGACTTGGCCTTTTCTATCAGCGAGGCCATCAAGCTGTGTGTGACAGTGGTCGCCTACGCCCCTGAATCCTTCCGGAGGTATGGAGACACACTCCGGCTTCATCTTCATCCCCCCCCTGCTCCCACATCTGTCCCACAACAGCTTCTGTGTGTCCAGTCTCCAGATGCTGATGGTGCTGGAGGCCTTGGTTCCCTGTCACCTCCAGAAGCTGAAGAGCAACACCATCACCATGGAATGTGCTTCAGCTGCCCGGGATGAGATTGCCGCCATCGCTGCTCTGGCCACGTCGCTGCAGGCGCTCCTCTACAGCTCCGAGACTCTGACAAGGTCCAGCAGATCTGAGGTTTTACACGTTGTAGCTGCAGGTGATGTAGATGCTTATGATTTCATCCACACCTCCTCCACAGGCCAATGACAGCGCCACAGTTGTCCCGCTGTGACCAGGGCCATAAAGGAGGCACCACGGCGAACCACGCCATGTCAGGAGGGGTCAACACCAGGGACAACCTCCACCTGCTGGAGGAGGGCCAGGGGATGCCGAGGGAGGAGCTGGACGAGCGGATCGCCAGGGAGGAGTTCCGCCGGCCGCGGGAGTCGCTCTTAAACATCTGCACCGAGTTTTACAAACACTGCGGGCCGCGACTCAAGATCCTGCAGAATGTGGCCGGCGAGCCGCGGGTCACGGCCCTGGAGCTGCTCGACATCAAGTCCCACATGAGGTGACGTGTCTTCCATCACATTGGGCAGAGAGAAATGAAAACAGCTCTGTATAATCTGCTCTGACACTCTGTCCGTGTCTCTCCCAGGCTGGCAGAGATCGCCCACGCGCTGCTGAAGCTGGCGCCCTACGACACCCTGACCATGGAGAGCCGCGGGCTGCGGCGCTACATCATGGAGATGCTGCCCATCACCGACTGGTCGTCAGAGGCCGTCCGCCCCGCCCTCATCCTCATCCTCAAGAGGCTGGACCGCATGTTCAACAAGATCCACAAGATGCCAACGCTCAGGTGCGCTCGCCCACAGGCTTTATGCACCAGGTCTGTTGAATACGATCCCTCTTCTTCTCCGTCTCCCTGTGAGTGTCGTGCTGTGCCGGTGCCGTGGTGTGTACAGTATATAGACGGCTTCTTGGCACTGTCCTCTGTAGCGCTGCCTTCGTGGGTGATGTACCGTAAGAGCTGCTGTAGCGTGTTTCTGTGCGGATCCCTGTGTGTGAGTGTGTGTCACTGCAGTGTGTAGCTGCCTGTGTTTGTGAGCTTTCAGTATTCACTGTCAGTTCAGCCTTCGTCGTCGTGCAGGTGATACAGGTCCGATTTATTATTGATCTGATGCCATGTTCACGTCTTTTGATGACCATGTGTTTTTATTTGGTTGTGTGGTGGTGTTGTGTGGTTGTGTGTTCTCCAGGAGACAGGTGGAGTGGGAGGCGGCCAGCAGCCTGATCGAGGGGATCTGCCTCACGCTGCAGCGACAGCCAATCATCTCTTTCCTCCCGCACCTTCGCTCGCTGATCAACGTCTGTGTGAACCTGGTACGAGGACACACACACCTTATTCTGCTATCTTCTCCTGTGTTGTGTTGTTTTTTGAAGTATTTCTTTGTGTGTTGTCAGGTGATGGGTGTGGTCGGCCCCTCCAGTGTGGCGGACGGGCTGCCGCTGCTCCACCTCAGCCCCTACCTCTCCCCGCCACTTCCCTTCAGCACGGCGGTCGTCCGGCTGGTTGCCCTGCAGATTCAGGTCCACCTCATCCTCCTCTTCATCAAGTAAAACCCTCGTTCATATTGTCCCTCTGAAAATATTCACCCAGCGTTTGTTTCTCAGGCCTTGAAGGAAGACTTCCCTCTCAGTCACGTGATCTCACCGTTCACCAATCAGGAGAGGAGGGAGGGGATGCTGCTCAACCTGCTCATTCCCTTCGTGCTGACTGTTGGTTCTGGGAGTAAAGGTAACGAGTTAGCATCGTTGATTTACTCATGAAACTGTTTTTAAGGCTCTAGAGAGAAGCAGGAAACATAACTGCAGATCTGCTCCAACTCCTTTGTATCTCTGTTTGTTCTGTTGTGCAGACAGCCCGCACCTCGAGCAGCCCGAGATCTTCCTGCTCCTCCAGACCGTCATCAACATCCTGCTGCCTCCTCGCATCATCTCCACCTCTCGCACCAAGAACTTCATGCTGGACGCTTCGCCGGCGCACTGCTCCACGCCGGGCGACACGGGGAAGGACCTGCGCAGGGAGGGACTAGCCGAGTCCACGAGCCAGGCTGCGTATCTGGGTGGGAATGTGACGACGACATTTTCCAACGTGATGAGTAAAGATTGAGCTGCTCCTTTTATTTTAACATGGCCCGTGTGTCTTCTCATCCGCAGCTCTGAAGGTGGTGCTGGTTTGCTTCGAGCGCTCGCTGGGAAACCAGTGGTACCGGCTGAGCCTGCAGGTGAAAGAGATGGCGCTGAGGAAGGTTGGCGGCTTGGCCTTCTGGGACTTCATCGACTTCATTGTCCGAACCCGGATCCCCATCTTCGTCCTGCTGAGACCTTTCATCCAGTGCAAGGTAAAGACTCGGAGATTCAAGTGTGACGCAGCGTTTCATGTCCCTGTGTCCTCACCTTGTTTCTTCCTGTACTCGTCTAGTTGTTGACGCAGCCGGCCGACTCCCAGGAGGAGATCACGGCACGCCACCACATCGCCGACCAGCTGGAGCGACGCTTCATCCCTCGACCTCTCTGCAAGAGCTCCCTGTTCGCAGAGTTCAACAACGAGCTCAAGATCCTGAAGGAGGCCGTGCACAGCGGCTCTGGTCAGGAAACACACAAACTACATCTTAACTTTGGATTCTGTGGGTTTTTACATGTTCTGATTCCATCTTAACCTGCCCCCCCCCGACAGCTTACCAAGGCAAGACGTCCATCAGCACGGTGGGCACCTCCACCTCAGCGTATCGCCTCAGTCTGGCCACGATGTCGCGCTCCAACACCGGCACCGGCACCGTTTGGGAGCAGGAGAGTCAGCCGTCACGCCAACCCTCTCAAGACACGCTCAGCCGCACCGACGAGGACGAGGAAGAGAGTCAGACACTTTCCCGTTCTACTTTCACTTTCCACATTGTGTAGAAAGTGAACTGGAACCTCACTGCCGTGCGTCCTTCTCTCCGCAGACGACTCCATCAGTATTCCCAGCGTGGTGAGCGAGCACGAGGCCTTTCTGCCCAGGGTCATAACGCAGCGGCGGTTCTCCAGCCACGCCACCGGCTCTGTGGCCTCGCAGCCCGAGGCTCACCGCACCAACATGCTGCCCAGCCACAGGTGACCCCCCCGACACAAACACAAACTGACAAACTGACAAACACACACAGATCAAAGATTCTAGTTTTGCAAGAAAGAAAAGATTTGAGTCTAAATTAAAGGTTAAAGATGGCGGCGCCTGTATCAGGGATATTTTAGCTTCATCTTTGTACGATGAGAGGAAGAAGAAACATTTGTTTATGTAACATGTAGAATGTAAAGTTTCATATCCCACAACCACAGCCATTTTTTTCTGTGTATATCTCTGTCTATATAAAACAATGTCTTTATTTAACAGTCTGAGCTCAGTGAAATATCTCTGCATGTCGGTGAGGATGTGTTAAAGCGATCAGCTGTTAGCGAACGCCCTCGTGAGGACGGGGCTCGGGGATTCGGGCGGTGATGGATCTTCTCTCCCTAAACTCCCACTCTCCCGCTTCGCCCCGTTTTTACAGTGAACCCAATGTGCTAGATGAGTCCCAGGGCCTCCTGCAGGAGGGTAACCTCTCTAGGTACAGTGGCCCTCTCTGTGTGTGTCCCGTTATCTGTCTGCCAGTGGGAGGGGCATGGCCTCAGGACGGCCTCCTCTATTGGCCGTCGATCACTCATCCACATCCAGTCAAATCGCCTTGGCCCGTCACCCCCCCACCTGTGTCTCTCTCTCTCTCTCTCTCTGTGTGGCCTTGTCTCTCTCCCCCACCTTCCTCCCTCTGAGCTCCACACTGACCCTCATCTCCTCAGCTCATCTGCTGTGCTATCCTAACCAGGCCCCTCCCTCATGAGGAGGAACCCAACGAGGGCCCCGCCGGCCCCCGGGGGGGCCAGGGAGCTCCGCCTCTGTTTCTCCTGTGTTCGCTGTGGGTCTCTGACAGTTGATGTGCCATCACCAAAGCCAGCCTCTCTCCCATTGGTGCCATGGTGTCTCATACTGTTTCTGTGTCTTCAGGCTTGTCACTGATCAAATTGGGCGTCCCTCTCTGGATACCAATCTGTCGGGGCAGCGGGAACTGGGGCGGCAACACGAACAAGGACACTAACCTCTCATTTACTCACTGTTACCGTTAATGAACCCGATGTTTCACACTTTAAATGTCCAGTGAATCCATAAATAATCATAATCAAACACGTTCACATCACCACACGAGTTTCTGTTGTGAGTTGCTGCTCCAGCCCCGACCCTCCCCTGGTGTGTGAATCATGGCGGCTCTGTTTCCTCTCTGCACTGTGATCTGGTGTCGTGTGAACATACGTGTGTGTCCAGTGAGTGACTTGGTAGAGTAGCAGTGACATCTTGTGGTCAGTGAGCGAGCACACACAGGGCGGTGTTTGATTCCGTCATGGTGATGAATATGTGTCTTTCTGTTTATGTGTGTTTATGTGTGTGTGTGCGTGTGTGTGTGCACGTGATTAACTGAACCAGGGTTGCCAGTGTGCAGAGCGAACCAGGGCAACACAACCTCCTGTTACAGCCTCCGTTAGGAAGGAAGCGCGGCCTCAGACAGGTGAGGACGTCCCCTTCGTCCTTTTCCAGTTCAACTCGTGACAGTTTGAGTGAACCTGCTAAAACTGTCCTGTGACTGTCCTGCAGCTGCGGCGCCCCCTGCTGTCCATTCCGAAGAACGAACCCCGTGATCGATCTGGAGCTCGGCTCTCGACGACTCGCAGGAGCATCCAGCCCAAGAACAAACCTCTGGGTAACCTCCTTCAGTGTGTGTGTGTGTGTGTGTGTGTGTGTGTGTGTGTGTGTGTGTGTGTGTGTGTGTGTGTGTGTGTGTGTGTGTGTGTGTGTTCAGACTCCCCCAACACTTCCAGTCAGCACACAGACAGAAAACCAGCTCCCAGGTGATGAGACCTGTTGTCTACCTGGTGTGTGTGTGTGTGTGTGCGGACTGGAAGCGACCCGTCCTCCTGTTCTCCTCTTTGTTCCAATGTGTTGTTGTTGTTTGTCTCAAACTGACTCTCACTCTGTTCTGTCTCACGTTTTTGAAATAAAGAGACTTTATTGGACTGCGAAGGTGAGACACCACCTTTAACCTTTTCCTCTCCACCCTGCAACGGCCCGCCCCCTTTTATCTGCAACCTCACCCAATAGGGCGCTCTGCATGTCTGTCTTGCATACCCCCCTCCCAGCCCCTGCCTCCCCCCCTCCCCCCTCCTGTCCCATCCCTGCCTCCACTCTTCTTTGATGATGCTTATTTGTTAAGAGAGTCACTCGTTGGCCTTTGACCTCGTGCACGTGTTGCCCCACAGCGCACGGAGACCAGAAGAGGTCAGTGACCTTCACAGAGGCGTCTGCGGGGATCGGGAAGCCCCCGACTCCCGGCGCCCTCGACCCTGCGGGGGAGGGCAGGAGGGTCAGTCCAGGCCTTTCCAAGTCGCCCACGCTGGAGGTGCCGTCAGCCTCGTCCGCCACGGTCACCGCCGACCTGCACGCTCCTGGGAACACACAGGTACGACCCCCGACCCCCCCTCACAGACGCTGCAGCAGGGACTCAGGAAACCAGACCTTATATGTGTACGGGGGCCCAAGGTGGCCAATTTAAAAAAAGATTAGTGGTTTTGCATTATGGCAGAACCACCTCTGTGATTGGCTGCTGCTTCACCTGCGTTTCCACCAAGGTGCAAATAACCAGGGACAATCAGGCTAATTAACATTGTAGCTGTCACATGAACTGACAGTTCCACTTCAGTCCACCAGGTGGCAGTCATCCAGAAGACACTACAACAACAATGAGGAGAAATAAATGAATAATTAAAGTATATTTTCCTTTTTTGTTGACACTAATAAAGTGAGTAAACATCCGTATCAACAGTTTCATAGGAACAACTTCTACAAAACAATGAGTTGCCATGGAAACACAGTATTAAGTGATGAGTGATATTATAATAATCCTTCTTCTTCTTCTTGTCTCAGGCTCCGGGGGTCATCAGCAGCAGAGAGAGGAGAGAGCAGTGGGGGCTCCGCAGCAGCCTCTCCCCTCCTCCCTCCATCTCCAGACCCTCCACCCCGACTCACCCGTCCCGAACCTGCTCCCCTCTCCCCTTATCCCGCACCTCCTCCCCCCTCCCTCCACCGCTCCCAGTGCTGGGCACGACCCCGGCCCCGGGCCCCCCTCTGCCTCCGCCGCTGCCGCCGCAGACCCACCTCCTCCCTCCGCTCCTCCCTCCGCCTCCACCGGGGCCGTCCAGGATCAGAGAGAGTCCCGGGGACGAGGACACCACGGCGCTCCTGCCGCGCAGCAGCACCCTGCTGCACCTCAGCGAGGACGGCGGCACGGAGAACCCCCTCCTCGTCCCGCTGCTGTCCCCGCCCTCTCCCCGCAGGACGCCCCGCAGGTCGCCCCGCCGCTTCCCTCTGCCCCTCTCCCCCGTGGACCTGGACCTGGATGAGTCCCACGTGTGACAGATGCTGATAACCGGCACAGTTCTTAACACTAATGAGCAAAAAAAATGAAAAAGTAAAACGAACATTTAGATTCGTTTCACTGACGATTTGAAAGTACACGTCTTTAAAAAGAGAAAAAGGAGAGGAAGAGGGCTTCTGTTCTGTCTCCACCACCGATCTGTCCCTCAGACAAACTGCTCTCTCCTCAGTTCAGCTCTGACTTCATCTCTCCAGGGTTGAATATCAACGGACAGACGAAGGCTCGAATGTATATTTATAGCAGCAAATCTACTTTATCACTCGTCTCCATCACAGAAAGATTTATTTTATTAGATTTTACGTCAGACAAAGTTTTAACAGTCGTCACGAACACCGACTCAGAAACGGTTAAACGGTTGATATTTAAATTTTAAAGATGTCTATATAGAAGAGATGTATACATTTAAAAAGATGCTATAACTTGTACAAAGGTTACAAAGGAGACACCATATTAAAAGCCATTCTAATGTTGTTAGATAATAATAATAATAATAATAAGTGATGATATGGAGCAGGAGACAGAAGTAAGATTCTATATTTGAGAAAAGTATTATTCCTCAAACTTTAAACTCCAGTGAAATCCATGATTTGTTGCTTTCTAAATGAATATAATGTATTTAAAGTGTCAGAATCTCTTAATTCTGCTGCTGGAATTCCTCTTTAATTTAAGTGATCAGATCAGTTTTTCTTACTTCACCACACATGCGTCCTGTGAACTCCACAGATCTGCTTTGTGCCGCTCGGCGTCTCAGCAGATTCTTTGTGACCAAAGACTGTATCTTCATCCTTCAGCTCTGAAAACTAAAGGTCGCTCGTCCCGATGTGGAACGTCCTGTCTCCTCGCTCTTCACTCTCAGACTCAGAGACGTTTCTTTGTGGATCGATGCAGTGGATGGCCGTTACCTCGTCGCTCATTCCATGCCTTAATATTAACATGTGTGTGATTTCCCTCCGGTGAAAACCTCAGACCTCCAACACGTCTACTCGCCCACGATGCGTTCAAGGTCCCACCTTGGGTAGATATCCAGATTTACAATATTATAACATTTACTGTAAAAGTTTACTGGTATCTGCGGTGTTCAGTTTGAGTTCAAACAGAGTTAGTACATCCATAGGTACAAAGCAGATATTGATCCGTGCCATACACCAATGCACTGTGAGTGTTTTTCTTATTTGCTGCTTGTGTGTTTCATTTCTTTTTTCATTCTGTGAAAATGCTGTAACCATGACGACAGAGTGTGTATGAATTCTATTTTGACCATTTTATCTGACAGAGGCTCGTGCAACTTAATGTGCAACACATATCAAGTATGTCCAACTTTGAGTGTTTAAATACAAAGAGTTCCCTTTAAATGTCACGTGTGTCTCCGTCCAGTTGAGTCTTCTTTGTGCAAACTTAGAGTAAATATACACAGAATATTTCTGACATATCTAAATAAATGGATATTGTTTACAACGCGTTTCAGCCTTTATTTCATTTCTACCTGAGTGTGAAGGAGACTCTGCACCGGGGACTGGTTCAGAGAGGCAAGGCAGTGAGGTGCTGGTTCAAATCCCCAGCAGAATATATAACCATCTTTAAACTGTCACTGAATGAGCTCATGATGCCGGAACATCTGCAGGAAAACACTAATGAGACGAGTTTTCCTCAACAACACATGTTAACAGTCACCTCATGGTGGCCCCCGGCAGCAGCTCCAGCTCCTGGTATCTCCGGCTCCTGGTATCTGTGGCTCCTGGTCTCTGTGGCTCCTGGTCTCTGTGGCTCCTGGTCTCTGTGGCTCCTGGTATCTGTGGCTCCTGGTCTCTGTGGCTCCTGGTCTCTGTGGCTCCTGGTCTCTCCAGCTCCTGGTCTCTGTGGCTCCTGGTCTCTCCAGCTCCTGGTCTCTGTGGCTCCAGCTCCAGCTGATGACAGTAGCAAACATAAACAAATGAGACGAGTTTTCCTTTAAAACACAAGTTAACAATGAATGAATGTAATAAATGTGTTGATATTTGAAACAGTATTCACCTAAAGATCGGTCCATGGGCTCCGGCTCCGGTCTCAATGATTTGCTCTGTTGATGGAAACTGAAGAAACAATAAACCAGAAAGTCAGGGAGACAATTGTTGCTTCAGTTTGTCAACTGTGATGTTTATTATGATCATTATTATCTATATCGATAGATATATTGGTATTTATGATGGTAAATTATATATATTATGGGTTTGGTAGGGCTGGGTGATAAAACACTATCAATGCAATGTGTAGACTTTAGTGACATCTAGTGGTGAAGTTGCATATTGCAGCCTCCACTTCCAAACATGACAGAGAACCTGTGGTAGCTTCAGTTGTCATGGAAACTCAAAAGATGTTTAGTTTGTCCAGTCTGGGCTACTGTAAAAAAAACATGGCGGCCTCTTATAAAGTATTTAAATATAAAGTAAGTAAATATAAAGTATTTAAATATAAAGAGTTTTCTCGGTTCATGTTTAAAAGGTGAAAACTTTAGAAACAGCTTCTTTCTGCTCCAGACACAAGTTTCTCTCTTTTACTTCCCATGACTGAACAACTGGTGCCAGGTGAGGTTAGCTTGTGATGCTAGCTTAGCTTAGCATTCCCATTAGAAACTAACGAGACGACTTTTCCTTTCAAACACAAGTTAACAATGAAGAATGTGCAGCGACACGTCCAACACACAGAAGATGTAATAACTGTGTTGATGTTTTAAACAGTATTCACCTCATGATGGATCTATGGCTCCGGATCCTGCATCTCCGGCTCCAAGCGGAAGTACCGACTGGCAAACCGGAAGTGGAGGAGTCCAATGGGGTATATGGAGATGGAGGGGGGCAACTTGGACTATACCAAGTCAGGTGGATCCACAGGGAGAAGTTTGTTTAACTCAAACTATAAAACGTGATGGTTTAACATGTGTTGTCCTGCAGATGTTCCTGCAGATGTTCCTGCATCATGAGCTCATTCATTGACAGATTAATTGATGAATAAATGGAAATATTTGAAATAATCTGAATAAACTTTGACATGTTAAATACTGTGAAGAAAATGGTTTAACACAAGTGAAGAATAATAACACTTGAGACATCGTGTACAACTGATACGCACTTTATTTACCTTTCATCACACATTTTCCTACAACATCAGGTTCCCTTCACTGTCAGTAGTAGATTCACAAAGCAAGAAATGTCAAAGAACCTGGAATCAAAGTGCAGAGTCGCCTTCTGACACCGAGTCTCAGAAAGAAGTCAAATAAAACCACATCGGCCGTTTGCATGTGTCCGGTCGAGAAGTGATGAGGACTCTGTGCTGGAAGACGACCACAGAGAGAGTTTGCATAAGGCACAGAAACGTAGGGAGGAGCCTATCACAGCAGGTTTCCTCTTTCTGCAGAGAATCAGAAACTTGTCTTACTTTCAACTTTCAAAGTGTCAGAATTTAGATTTTGGGGGGGAAAAGAGAGTTAAATAAACGCTCTAAAAAATAAGAGCAATAAAAGCGACAGATGGGGGATGAACACGCATTCAAAGAAAATATTTATTTGCATTACAAAACAAGTAAATTTGGTTAAAAGCTTTTACAGTAGACATTTAGAAATTGAAGTTATGCAGACAGGGGGGGGGGGAACGTGTCACTTCAGTTTGAACAGAGACACTCGGGGGAATTAGTCCATCTGCCGCAAAACCACCAAACTAAAACGAGGGAGAAAGACGAGAACAATCTTCAGATTCACACGTGACTTCGTCTTTTTCTGGTTTTAAACTCCTGCAGACGGACTAGTCTCAAACAGCATCAAAACAACAAAATAATAATTTAGAGATACACTGCAAGGAATTCAAATTTACTTTATATCTAAATGCACATAATCATGTCCAAATCAACTAGCGTCGTACGTGAAGTTCAGGTTATCCAGTTGCATCATGGGAAACGCTTTAAAGACTCATTCATTCCGTGCGCGTGTGTTCACGACTTCTGAAAAACATCGGGATAAAACAGACGAAACGATGCAGTACCACCGGAAGTCGTGAGGGGGCGGTGCAACTCCCTGTATAAGCAGTGCATAAACAATTTGTGGTTTATAACAACGAACGTGCAGAGATTATTTAGTGTTTATTAACAAGTAGCATTCAACAGCAATTCATAACTCCGAAGAAATATTTTTACATTATTAAAACGTTTGTTTATTCATTATATGTTAATACACAAGCCAATAAAGAAATCTCACCTTTTTAAAAAAGAATTTAACCTGCTAACAACATTATACTGTGTTACAAACCATTTGTCACATGTTTATATACTGCTTATGAGCCACTTAGCTTAGCTTAGCATAGAGGCCGGGAGCGGGGGAACAGCGAGGGGATCAGAATATGGTGGGCAGGTAAATATACATTAGTGGTTTGTATTTTTAGGGTTTGATGGACATGTCTCGCAGCAACTTCACACAGTTTGATTGCACTGATGTGGCCTCGCGTTCCCGGAAAGTCACTTCACCGTCTGGGAGAAGCGGAGGAAAAGAACCGGACCCGGGCGGAGCATCATTCATCCGACCATCTTAAGGCTGTGTAAATAAGAAGAGTCCTCTTACCAGTGTGACAATGTCTTCACTGACGGTGGAGCGTTAAAAAAAAAAAAAAACAACCGATCAAAACGTGGAGGTTTCATCGTGAACGTGGTGAGAGAGCGGAGAGAACGCCCTCAGTCACGCCGTCGCTCCGTCCGCCTCCACGTGTCGCCTTCATCTGTACGTCAGTGCAGGTCATGCTCCCATTTCATCACCGTCCAACACACACACACACTCACACACACTCACACTCACACACACACACATTCCTGAATCTACAACATCAGCATCCAAGAGGCTGGAGAAACTAGGATTTGAACGCAGAGTTTTTCCAAAGTGGTTTGTGGTAAATCCAGCCTTCGCCCTGCGGGAGGAGAGAGAAGTGTCGTCAGGAAATGATTCACAGACACTGAGGAGTTCAATGACCCAGATTCTTTGGATTTAAAAAAAAAAAAAAGGCAAAGTGAGAACACCCTGAAATAGAAAACCGTCGACTGGGGAGAGAATTAATGCTGAAGGTGATTTTTAAATGTATTTAGAGGCAGAAGAGGTGACTTTCACAGACTCTTCTGTTTGTCCTTAAACGCTTCATGAAAGTAAAACTCATGTGTTAACTCTTCATCATCGTGTTCTTGTATGAGGAATCTAACATGCTCACATCTCAGAAAATAAAATGTGTCCAAATAAATATGTTTTATGTGCTTATTGATGTTTATCACCTCTCTGTCAAAGTATCTGGTCCTCCAGGCCGTTTCGGTCTCAGCTCGGTGCCGCTCCTCCGTCCGCTGCCGCTCCTCCAGAATCCGCTTGTGCTCCGTGGCTTTGTCGATGTCCTTCTGCCGCAGGGACTCGGTCACGTGCTGCCACAGGCGCCTGGATCACGGAAACACAAACTCGTGCTCAAACGGGCGAATGTTACGAGACAGAAACGACTTCATGAGTGTTCGAGGCCCCGCCCTCTGACCTGGATTCGGTCGGTCCCTGTTTCTCCACCGGCCGAACCAGCTTCCTCGTGACCGGCAGCTTGGTGACGTCCACCACCCGCGTCTCCCCGCTGGTGTAGCTGAACTCCAACATGCCGTTCCACTCGCCCTGCACACGACACACCACCGCGTTGGTGGTGTTGTGCTTCACCTCCCCCGTGATTCTAAGTATGGAACAGCCACAGAATCAGTAAACACCAGGATGCATGACTTTCCATTTAGCAGCACATAGGAAATAAAACACACACAGACACACTCGTGGACGGAGCGATGACGGAGCGACTCACTTGTGCAGTTTCCCGCCATAAAAGGGTTTCGTCTGGAACGTGATGACGGCTGAATAACCCGACTTGACGCAGCTGATGTTGACTTTGCCGCCGAGTTCCACCCAGGGCACGGTGAGGATGGAGCGAGCGTAAGCGCAGGGCAGCGTGAAGGTGTACTCCTCATCGTGCTCCAGCAGATTCAGACAACCTGCAGACACAGGCACAAATAATCAAATATGTTTTCAAGCACATATTACACATTTGCCTTTGTTGATGAATACTTAGTCTAGTTAGTTTATGCCGATAAAAAACTTTATTGACTCACCTTCGCCGATCATGGACACTCCGATGGACATTCCCATGAACTTGCTCTTGGTCCACACATGCGTGTTCACACAAATCCGCCTCTCCTGGCATTCAGCGTAAAACCCAGACACGGGGGGGTGGTGGGACACCTGCTCGGCCACAAAGCGCACTTGGTAGGGGTCTTGGGGGGCGGGCGGCTCGGCGCCTCCCTGTGAAGGCTCCGTGGCGGCCTCTGGTTTCTTGGGAACCTTCCAGGAGCAGTGGAAGGTCTCGCCGATGATGGGGTTGTAGGGCTTCTTGGCGATGGCGCCCTTGCGGCCTTCGTGGAAGGAGGTGAGGTAGTACTCCACAAACCGGACCATGCGGTCCTCCGGGCTGCTGCCGTCGGTGATGGCCATGAAGAGGTCGGGGTGAGACATGAAGTCGGCGTACATCTCCAGCAGGGAGCGCTTCTCCAGGATGAAGGTGGGGAGGACCACCTGGGAGGGAGATAAAGAAACATGGTCCCAGGTATTATTCATTTCATCATCTACCATGATTAAATGGAGGAAGTGATGATGTGACGTAGATCCTGACATGACCTTGGCATCACAGCGTCCACTAGATACTAGAGGGACGCCAGAGAATCCAGCTGAGATAACTGCGATAAATCAGAAACCCAAGAGGAGGATATCCAAATACTAGAACCAACTGACACTGGAAGATAGAGTTTCTCAACTTGTGCTGTTTGTTAGTTTGTGTGTGTCTGTGTGTGTGTGTGTGTGTTTAGTAATTACACAGCAACAAGTGTTTACTTGAGCCAGGTCCCTGAAACTTCATTAAAAAACAGACCATGACACTGATTCCTAATCCAGGACAAAGCAGATTGACTCGTTCTATTTGATCTAATCAGACAAGTTCTTTTTTAAATATTAAATTTAAGATCTGACTCAGTCGACTTTCGATGAACTAGCATGAGCTTTTATTTGAAAGTCTCACATTCTTTTGAACGAGGGGGAGTAACAACTTGTTAGATTTCAAAATAAACTTGATTTTCAAACTTAGAAGCTTTTATCTCCATCAAACTGCTCCACAGTTAAAAAGTCATTATGACAAATTGTTGACAACAACTTGTGGGAGATGTAGTGTGTTTGTAAGCGCTGTTAACCTGCAATACAGTTTTTAAAGTAGCATTTCAGACGATGTCTTTCAAACAACACGTCAAACAAGGAACCGAAGATGTAAACTGGATGACATGTGGTACAGGGTTCTTGTTCTTGCTGCTCATGGAACTCGACCTACCCGTGTGAGGTCCATGCCGAGCTTCAGCTGGGACAGCAGGTGTAGGATGACGCTGCGCTCCTCCTCCACGGCGCCCAGGTCCTCCTCCTTGTCTGCCAAGGCGTCCTCCAGCTCATCCTCCGCGTCTATGTCTTCCTGTTCCTGAGAGAAGGGGATGTAAGTGAAGTAAAAGATTGTTCTTGGCAACTGCATGAATAACTTTAAATAAAAGTCCTAAACACTGTCGATCCTCCTGGAGCAGAGAGGGAGGGACTTCCTTGCTCTTACCCCAGAGAAGCTGCAGGAGTCTGGGCTGCTGAGCTCCAGGCCGCTCCCCTCCAGCTGACCCTCCCCTGTGGTGAAGCTGCCCAGGGAGCTGCTGCCGTTCTTCAGGATGTCGGGCAGCTTGGGCTCCAGCCACTCGATGGTGGGTCCTGTCGTGGACAGCGAGCGCTCAGTGGCAGGTTCAGAGGAACTCATGGTACTACCCCCCCTCCACCCTCCCTCCCGAGCCCCTCCGACACACTCACACACGCAGGTCTACGCCGGGCCGACCATTCGCCACACAACACCCCACGACTGCCCGGCTGCTGAGTGGACAGATGCTTATTCTTCTGTCGGCTGCCGAGACCAACCGAGTGTAACTGGACCCGTCCGACCAGCCGAGTATCAGGATACTTGGGCCCCGCCCACAGGAAACATCCTCGCCCTCTGATTGGCTTAAAGCCTCTCAGTATGGCCTGGGCTTTTCTTTTTATGTGCCGTTAGAGGTGGGAAGACCTCATTCAAATTCACCTCGTGCGTCGTCGGACAACTTCACCCGATTGGCTGCTCGCGACAAGTCCGGCCTAATGAAATATACATCGAGTAACGAGATCTGCTGTGAAAAAGTGGGACATTACCCGGACGTTTTCCACATTTCAAGTCGACCTGAATAAAGAGGGTCGAGATCCCGGCAGGTCCGACACCTCAGGTCACTTCGGGATCCTCTCGCAAAACGCAACAGTTGTCAATGTGAAGCTGAGTCGACTCTTTCCACAGAGCAAAGATGAAATTAATGATATTTAAACTTTTTAATCAAAAAGATTTACGTTAAATATCATCAGGACTTTTTCTGATGTCACAAGTCAGAACGTCTGCTGTGAAAAGACGGCGTGTTTGAGCTGCAGCCGGTCCTCAAAGTGCTGCTGTTGGATATTTCAACCATCTGAGATCTAATTACCTTCGAGACAGGTGGTAAGAATAGGTACAGCTCCTTATCAATAATGCAAAATAATTCCAGTGAGCAGCCAACGCAAACTCTTGGTCTAGATTGGTTATCGCGAGGACGGCATGTGGCACAGATGCATAAATCTGCAGCATCTAACAGCAGAAAAGCTCACGTCTGGAAAAACAACCAGCAACCGTACAAAAGAGTCAAGATGAAGCAACAACCGCCACAGAGAGAAACCGCAGCACACTCACCTCCCAGGGAGCCTCTCTGCCTGGCCACCTGCTGCAGGTGCAGGATGTGCAGGCACTCGTTCAGGCAGTTCATGGTCGCCATCGACGTGGCCTTGAGCATCAGCAGATCCTGGTCCAGAGGGGAGAGGCCGGGGGCGGCGGGCAGACCCTCGATACTCTGGATCAGCTCCCGGTGCTGCCCCTGGGCCTGGGTCATCATCTGGAGGAGGAAGATGAAGAGGATTTTATAAGTTAAATTATGTTTATCTGTGCAAGTAGAAACAAGCCCCTAGAGATTTCTACTTTTTACATTAGTGAAAGACCCCCGTAAAAGCAATATAACTTTACAAAATCTCTAATATTCACATTTCTTAAAGTGCAATGTGAGATAAACATCTTTATTCGTAGCTCAGATTAAAAGATTTAAAACAAATCCCTTGAAATAAAGATCGATTGAGCCCGGCTGATGTTAAAACAGACAACAGCGCCCTCCGGTGGACGATCTGCACACATGCATCTAAGTGAAGAGGAGAATTCACGACTGAACTAATTTAAATCAACAGAAGCTCAAGTTCTAAATATTTTACTTGTACAACTGAAAGTCTTGTAGGAACATACTGTCGCTCGTACTTGTAAAAAAAAGCTCCTTTAAGGAATGAAAGTTTCATTGTGGCAACATCGGTGAAGTTTAAACATTAATGAAACACGCTGCAGTGAGTGAAGAGCCAGACTCAGTTTCTGCTGCTCGTCTTCATCTTCATCATTATCAAGACTTCACATAACATTTGAAGCTCACTTTATCTTTATTTGGTGAAAGTGATTAATTCTAAATTATTGTTTGTGGAATCAACAGGGACAGGAAATGGATTTTTAACTCTCCAACATGACACAGGTTCGAAAAGATGAAAAATAAAGATGGATGTGTCCCCGGATGGCCGTACCTCTCTGGCGTCCATGAGGTGGTCGGGCAGCAGCGACCTCTTGCTGGAGTAGAGCGACGAGCCCTTGTTGACCTGCGACCAGCCGAACAAGGAGTTGGGGTTTTGGCTGGGGCGGCGCATGGACATCGGCGAGCTGCCGCTGCCCTGCGACGCCATCGAGTAGCTCCGGGACTTGGGAGGAGGATTAGTCTGAAGAACGAGGAACATAGGTTACATGATGTTAGACTGGGTTCATGGTTTAGCTCACAGGTGCTAATTTGTGTCATGGAAGCAACATTCATAGAATCACTTCCTCTTTCGCAACACGTCTACAAAGTAAGAGCACAACATTTCGTTTTTTTGCTGCAAAGCTGCATTACACAGTTACTAATCTGAAAACTTTGGTCTGAAGATTGCATCACTTGCTAAACAAACCTCTGAAAGAGCGGACACGCAGTGTTGGGCAAGAACAAATAACTCCGGTTCAGTAAACCATTATATTCTTGTGTGGAAAAGAGGTAGAACATTCTTAAGAGCTGAAATGCAACTTTCAAAGGTTCGAAGTTAGTCAAGAAAATGTAATCAAACAACTTTAAAAATGATTATAATGACTAAAGAATAAATACCGTGTAATGTATTTGTGGACTATTCTAAGCCCCTGCTGACGTGACCCTTTGGGGAGTTGATGTATCTCCACAACATTCAATGAGGTTGTGGGCAGTGCAGTCGTGTGTGGATCAATATCTGGATCAATACGAGTCAAACCTGATCCATTATTGACACAAACCTTCATGTTTACCCACAAAGGAGTGGATCTTCTGCAGGATTACGTAAAAACTACTCAATTATTATCTTGGTGTGATGATGGAACGCAGGCTGAGAAAGACTTTGTTGGAAATGAAGAGATATTTTTCTTTCACATCGTGAGATAAGATGTTTTTTGACATTTGCACATATTTCCCAGAGGATAATTCACAGATCTTGATGAAGTGTTTTCATTTTGTTGAGGCTTGCCTGAACTTAAACCCTTGGGCCTGGCTGCAGGTATGCACTCGAAGAAGTGATATTCCAGTTGCTCAAATATTTGCACGGCGGCCGTCTCTGTGCGACTGCTCCTTTGACACGAGAGGAAGGAAAGCAGGAAACAGAAAAACTGTCCAGCTCACATCCTCTCCGTGCAGGAGTCACGAGAATTATGTGGATCAGTTTGAAACATGATAAAAAAAAGCTGCGTCTTACCTTCCCCATGGCCTCTGTGTGGTGCTGTGTGCAGATCTGCAGCCGGCTCACCCAGTGCTGCCGCTCTTTGGCATCGGTGGCTGAGAAACACACATGAAACCTTGTTACGGTTACATCAAAAGATGAACCCACTCAGCAGCAGCAGCAGTAGCTCCTGTGGCCTCGGCTTCACCGGATAATGGAAAACACACAGATCAATACTGTGAAGACCTGAGTGATGGTGATGACCGGGCCTGGAGGTGAAACTGTAACTGACGCTGAAGCTTTGAGACGAGCACACACACACACACACACACACACACACACACACACAAACTCTTAGGTGATTACATCAGGAAGTCAGGTACCCACCCCGGAGCTTGTACTGCTCCCCGCTGATGGCGTTCACGGTGAAGGTGTGCGAGTCCTCGTCGCTGGGGGAGATGACGGCCCCGGCCAGGGGGAGCATGCCGCGGGGCTTCTGGGGCCGCGACTGCTCGTTGACAAAGTACTCCAGCAGGCCCGACTCATTGTTTAACACAAAGAACCTGGAGACGACACACAGTAACATCAGCGTCCTCTTCTCTGACCCTTACGTGCATGTCCAGGTGGATGCAGGGTTGTGTACCACTCACCGGTACTGCCAGCCCGTCACCAGGTTGGTGTATTTCATCAAGTAGCCGTCCACGTTCTCCATGTGGTCACTGCCAGGGGACAAAGAGCACTTCTAAAAAAGGCCTGAGTAAAACACCATCAACACACAAATCAATCACGGAGCTGAGGCTGCTGACAGATCAGCTGAACGGTTCCGTTGTTTACTGGCGGATTAGAAAAGAACAACAACTTCATAACAACACGATAATAATGTCGGAGCGATGAGGAAACACGTCAGTCACTGTGCGACATTAATAACAAACATACAAAAGGTGCAGATTTATCCCAGGAGTGCAGCTCGTGAGTCACTGTAGCCGTTAGCATGCTAAGCCTCCACCCACCTGTACTGCCAGCTCTTGGCACTCGCTCTCCCCGAGCTCGGCGTCTTGTTCTGGGGGACAACATCCAGCTTCCCGGCCTCGCTCTCCGGGGGTCTTATCGGCGCGGTTTCCGCTTGCATGGTCGCTGGCAACGAACCCAACTCTCCGGCTAACCCGGGCTCGCCAGTGCCTGGGTGAAGCTAAGCTAGGCTAGGCTAGGCTAGGCTAGGCTAAGCTAGGTGTCCACAGATTCCCAGCAGCTGTTCGGAGACTTCCGTGAAGAGTGTTGATTCATCTCAGGCGGAAACAAACTCCCGTCTCGCTCGCTGGTGACTGTCTACGTGAAACGAGGCAAATAAAACATGGTTTAAAACAGAAACTAGCTCGTTAGCATGTGAGCTAACTCCTCTGATATTTACTGCTCTGGCAGCAGCACAGTCACGTGACCCGCTCACAAGCGCCCACACTTCCGCGTTCGATAAATCATAACAACCGGGAAATAAAAGGAAATAAAATAAGCAAGTGAGGGGATAAACTTCCTGTTTAGTTATTTCTAACAGATTTTGTATCTTGTTTAAGACAAGCAAACAAATATACTAATAATATAATAAAATATTAATTCTGTATTACTCTTGAAAATATGTCCCCTTCGAATTGAACACAGAAAATAGTATTGACTGGAACTTTATTACCATATATTTTTTTAGCTATATGTAATTAATTCAGCTGAAAATAAAGTAAATAAACAAATATTTTAAGTTGTTTGTTAAAGTTATGTTTACGTGCTTTTATTTTGAGCATGCTCTTGACCGGAGGTGTCACTAATTACCTGTCCGGCTCCACGTCGCTTTGTCCAGATGTTGAAACATTAGTTCCGCTGTTTCCTGTCGGTGTTAAATAATAAATAAGTCGATAAAACATTCATAAGGTTTTTTTTCTTTGTTTTCTGAACAACTCAGTTTAATTTTCAGATTTATACTTTAAAGGTGAATTATTAAAAACATTAAAAAGCACGTGGAGACGATTATAAGAGCAGTTATACACGTGTTGTATCGTTTTAATGTACATTATTAAAGATACTAATAATAAAGGAGTGTATCCGTGGAGGAGGAGGAAGGGGAAGAGGAGGAGGAGGAGGAGGAGGAGGAGGAAGAGGAGGAGTGAATGGAGACTTCAGTTTTCAGGGCGTATGAGGAAGTTGCTGTAAAAAGAAAAACAAGCGAGCAGCTCTTTGCAAAATGCCTGGAAAGAAAGTCTGCATCGTGGGATCTGGAAACTGGTAACTTCCTTTTTAAGTTTCATCTTCTCAGAAACATTCGATTTATAATCTTGAGTTTGTTCCTCAGCTGATTTAACTTTTCACTTCTCCTCCTCCTCCCTTGAACACTTTGTTCTGAACCTGAAGGATTCTGCTGCAACATTCAAATGATTTTTCTTCCTGTTTGTGTGAAGCCTTCAAGTTCCACTGATTCATTTAACTTCATGTAAAGTTTGTGCACAGTGTTCCAGGGTCCGTGTGTCTAGAGGGAGTCTGCTCTCTGATGAACACTGAGAGATTCTTGTTGTTGTGTTTCCTCCCTCATCACTTCCTGTCTCTCCCGCCAGGGGCTCCTCCATCGCCAAGATCATCGGGCACAATGTGAAGGGGTCCAACCGCTTCGACCCCATGGTCAACATGTGGGTGTATGAGGAGGTGATGGACGGCAGGAAGCTCACGGAGATCATCAACACCGACCACGAGAACGTCAAATACCTGCCGGGTCACAAGCTGCCCAGGAATGTGGTGAGAGCTGCAGCGTGTAAATACACAGGCGAGGTCACCGCAGTCCACGAGACACGGATAAGACAACAAAGCTTTGACCCACATGAACTGTTCACTCACTTTGACCACACAACCGTCAAATCCTGCAGGAAAGAACCGTTTAACGACAAGAAACCACAGATTGTTTAAAAGCTGCAGAGATACAAGTCTAAAAGACCCACAATGCATTTCTTCGTGGTCATTTCCTGTCCTGCTGTCCCTCCAGGTCGCCGTCCCCGACATCACAGAGGCCGTCAAAGGAACGAAGATCCTCGTCTTCGTCATCCCGCACCAGTTCATCGCCAAACTCTGTGACCAGATGAAGCCCCACATCACCGAGGGAACCATCGGGATATCGCTTATCAAGGTAAGACCCCCCCCCCCCCTTCTCTCTTCTTCCTGTCTCATTTCCTGTCGGCCAACAAGGAGGAAACCATCACATGACTCACTGTACTTCATGTTTTCTGTGGCTGCAGCGTCACGTGATGTTTCAGTTGAGCAACACAGACAAAACATATAAAAAATAGACTGTATATATATAGGGTCACTTCTGGTTTCTAAAAACCAAGATGGACAAAGTGTCAAACTCAGAAACTCTCTCTTTGGTCGTCCAGGGTGTGGACGAGGGCCCAGACGGCCTGAGGCTGATCTCAGACATCATCCGAGAGAAGCTGGAGATCGAGGTCAGCGTCCTGATGGGAGCCAACATCGCCAACGAGGTGGCAGACGAGAAGTTCTGTGAAACCACCATCGGTTTGTTTTTGTTCTTCGGTTTGTTTCTGTGGTAAAGGAATCACATCAGTACTTCCTCGTTGCACCAGAGTCGAGTGACATGATAATCGTGTCTTCCTCTTTTCGCTGCAGGAGCAAAGAACGAGGCAAACGGACACATCTTCAAAGAGCTGCTGCAGACTCCCAACTTCCGCATCACCGTGGTGACGGAGGGCGACACGGTGGAGCTGTGTGGAGCCTTAAAGGTAAACACAGACTCTCAGGACTTTCTTCTTCCTGCTTCAGAGATTATAATGTATGTCTCCTTTAACGTGCGCCCTGTCAGAACATCGTGGCCGTAGGCGCTGGGTTCTGCGACGGCCTCGGCTTCGGCGACAACACCAAAGCGGCGGTGATCAGGCTGGGTCTCATGGAGATGATCGCCTTCACCAAGTTGTTCTGCAGAGGCCCGGTGACCTCGTCCACCTTCCTGGAGAGCTGCGGCGTGGCCGACCTCATCACCACCTGCTACGGGGGACGCAACCGCAAAGTGGCCGAGGCCTTCGTCCGAACCTCCAAGGTGAGTCAGACACAGAGACTCATTCAGAAACTTCTTTGAAGATACCAGATAATAAACTGGTTTCTCTATGTGTGGTCCTTCAGTCCATCGCTGAGCTGGAGGCGGAGATGCTGAACGGCCAGAAGCTTCAGGGTCCACAGACGTCAGCTGAGGTTTATAAGATCCTGCTGAAGAAAGACATGGTCAACAAGTGAGTTCATTAACCACGGCAAAATGCTTTCAATATTAATTTCTGTTAAATAAAGATAATGATTCAAATACAAAGTCCCAGATGTGAAAACACGTGTGTGGCTGTGCTGTAAAAACCGAGGAACGTACTTCAGGCAAATATTCTTCTAATATCTGAGATGATAACCAGATGATGTGTTGTTTCCTGCAGGTTTCCTCTGTTTGCAGCCGTCTACCAGATCTGCTTCGAGGGCAAAGAGGTGAAAGAGTTCATCACCTGCCTCCAGAATCACCCTGAGCACATGTGAGCGGTGTGTCGACGCCTCACCGCCACCAGGTGGTGACAGAGATCCACGAGCTGGAAACGCACAACTTAACATTTCATCATGCAAACTACTTTCATTGAGCTTCAAAAGCAATTTGATTTACTCATGTTGAACTTATTTTAAAATAACTAATTTTACTCTTGAAAAGTTTGTAAAAAAGTTAGAAAAGAAAAGTTAAAGATATTAAATAAATGATGATAAATAAGAGGTACAAAATATGTTCTACATTTGCAGCCTTAAAACTGCAATAAAAATGGTTTAAAAATACCAAATGTTGCCTCGAAATACTACAATTTTGTAAATGCATCAGTTTGTGTGACTGACATAAACACAGTGTTTACAATTTCAACATTAAAATTAACTATATTCTTTTTATATCTTTATGTGGAGTTGATTTCTCAATAAAAAAACAGTTCATAAGAAAAAGAAAACCTGTTTTTATTCATTCTGAACAATCTAAAGTTAGTCCAGGGAGGTTCTGCAGTACTCAGTTTTTGTCATCAGGGGGCGCAGCACTCACATTTAGTGATATTTCAACTTTAAACAGTAGAAATCACAGAACTGATGTCAAACCAGTTCAGTCTGTGGACAAGCAGCTGTGTGATTGAGTTGTGTTAGATCTCAGTGTGTGTGTGTGTGTGTGTGACTGACCCACACTGATTCCCACGAGGCCACAGTAACCTGGTATGAGAAAGCAGATTAATGAACAAGAAGCGTCCTTGTCCCTGCGTGTCGGCCATGTTACAGGTCGACCCGGTGAACGCTTTGATGCTCTGCCTCCGTCTCCGTCCGTCTCCCATCGCTGTGTCTCACTGACTCATTATCACACACTGTCTCTCTGTGCTCGTCTCCGTCAAACACTCACATCTAAAGTTCTTTATACGTAGATATGGAAACAAAATCAATCCAAACACTTTAAATATTTGAGACCCCTCCACTAGTGGGTATCTTTGACTGGTGGGTATCTATCACTAGTGCGTATCTTTGACTGGTGGGTATCTATCACTAGTGGGTATCTTTCCAGGCCATCTCCCTCCTCAGGCCCCATCAGTCCATATCCTCCTCGTCTGCCCAGATCCCAGGACATCAAACGGTTCATTGGAGGCCGATGGAAGAGGCACCAGTTTTTTTTTACGGGGGCACAAAGAGGAGCTTCCAGGTTTCCCATGGGAGAGGAGGGTCTCTCAGGTCCACGTCCCCCTCTCATCTCCACGCCGCCACTGTCATCGGAGGGTTTTTGAGCGAGCGCTGAGACCCTTGTGGTGGTTTGACACCGGCCCAGATCCAAGAGAAGGCCCACCTTCATCTTGAAAGAGGAGCTTAATCACCACGGTAACTTGTCTGTTGGTAGGCATCCACCCCCCCACACACACACATGCACTGTCTTCCAGTAAGAGGCCCATGTGTGTGAGTTATTGGATTTAAATTTACTTCCCTGCTTCATTACCTTTCAACAAGTTCAACTTTCTCTTCGAGGTCTCGTCCATTCTTCTTCTGTTGTCTCACAGAGACTGGAAACTGGTGTGTCTCCGTCCAAAGTGAAGAAAGACACGTCTCGAGTCGACTAATTCACATGTTGTATCTCCTTTGTTTAACTTGTGAGGAAAGAGAAATGTATAAACAACAATTTGTGGGTTTTGGAGGAGTCGTGTGTTTGCAGTGCTAAAGAATCGTCTGTGTAAAAGCTGTGGACACTGAAAGTCTTCCAGAGGCTCAGGAACGCTGTCATTTCTCAATTTTGTGTTGACGACGCAAACAAAATTCACCTCCAGTGTAATGAGGTGGAGCCAAAGCTCTTAAAGCTGCGATTATCCAAATTTTAAACCAACGTACACGACCTAACTCGACAAAGTTAGAGCAAAAGAGGTGGTGGAGACCAAACACAGATCAAACAGAGTGAATATCGGACATATTGGATAAAAACAAATCATATTAAAGATCACTGTTGCTCTGTATTTGCTGGACGAGTAAATTGGCTGCTGCCCCCATGTGCTTAAAGTCAGTTACAGTCCAGTTAAAAAGATAAGGATTTAGTTGAGTTGAACTTTTAAGTGAAACTGTAAAGGTTCTGCTTATAAAAAGGACTGAGGCACATTAAGACACTGATCAGTACATTTCACACTGAGTTGTGATTTACGAGGTGTGATGAGTCCGGGCTTATCACACCTGCCTCTCCCTGGGATGAATGAGTGACTTACACAGTCAAACTTCTCTGCTGAGCGCTGCAGGGCTTTTCTTTTTTAAAAGCATGTGTGGCCACCCCAGGCCAGACCACATGGTTCACGCCTTTACATTTATAGCACCCAGAGAAGCTCTGTGTCAGTGTGGAACCTCACACGCAGACTAATAGATAACTCATTATATCCCCTTCAGGCGAACGTGGATTGGTGTGGTTTTAATCTTTTATATCTTCATGTGTGGATTCTCATGTTTCAATGTGTGTGTGTGTGTGTGTCTGCCACTAAAGGGGAGAGTCTATCCTCCATCCTGGGTTAATTACAGGCCCCTGATCTCGTCAGCTGTCACCGCCGCACTCTTTAACATGTCAATGACAGCCCAATGGGACCTCACATCCTCCCTCCGCTCATGCTCAACGGGCTGGGGAGACAAAAAGAGATAAAGCAAAAGGATGCCACTCCTCGTCCCAGCTGGCTCCTTTCACCTCCACGTGGTCGTCTCCATCCTCGGCCTGATCTTTTGTGCTGAGCCTGGAGGTGAAGGCAGCAGCGGTGATGGTTGCTCTGGTTGCTTTTGCAGTCTGGGGGGGGAAGAGGAGGAGAAGTTGGCAGGAAGCCTGGTCGTGGCAATGCATACAAACACTGGGGAGACAACACAAGGCCTATTTGTTCCACTCTCCCATCCTCTTACCTCAGGGAGAGTGGACAAAATTGCCTGAGACAGCCATGAGATAGGGTGCGTCCCTCGCTCCCTCCGGACAGCCATCGATTCTGTGGGACAGGGACGAGACAAATGGGGAGCGGTCCTCGTCAGGAAATCACAGACCATAACCCAATGAAATTAAGTCAATTTGTACAATGAAGACCTGGCAGGACGCCCGGCGCGGTCTGCTGCTTTAGAGAAAGAGAAGAAGCTTCTTTGATTAAATATAAATGACTCTGAGTCGGCACAACAGCATCAGCAGTTTAATACGACCATATCCAGCATGTGTGACGAGACCAAGGCCTGACGATGTCCAAGCTGCACGACCTCTCCTCTTTTTCCTGTTCTGCTTGACATCCTGCTTGGTCTGAATCTCCTCGGCTTGATGCCCTGCGGACTCACAGATGCTGACATCGGTGCAAACTCCACACTCCCTCCCCTCTGATTTGTGGAAGGTGAAACCTTTACCGTGTGTACAGCCCCAGTGTCTCTCGAGTCTGCGCTAACATGCACATAAAGATGCTTTTCTGAGGCCGCCGGGTTCCCAGTGCAGCTGCAAATAACATCGATGTGGCATTCCTACATGTCAGTGTAGCGTGGGCCCTGCACGGAGCTGCCTCCTGCTCCTCAGAGACTCCAATCCACCTCCTCGACACCGGGATCCAGGAGCAAAATGAGGATTTCACAGCAATGATCAGATTCATTTCCTTCTCGAGTGTCTATATGTCTAGAAAAGGTCCACATGTCTGAATTTGGTTATTGCTTATCCCGAGTGTGACCTTTTTTCATGTTAATCAGAACATGCTGTTAACATGTCATGTGTTGTCGGGTTCACATCAGAATAAACGTGTCTCGTGTGTCGGCACATCGTCTGGTGTTCCCATCAAACAGGTTCGCCCAAGGAGCCGTTAGTATCGCAGCGAGCAGCAGAGATGTCTGCTTTATGGTCGCTCTGGTCTTCACCACAATTGCAGCGAGCGATCCGGAGGGAGGCATTGTGGCTGAGTGATAAAGCAGCCCCACACGCTCCGAAGAAGAAGGGGCGACACTGTGCATTTATGCATCTGTTTGTGTTTATGTGTTTTTCTCCTTGGGTGTTTTTCATGAAGGTCTGACCACATTTGACCGGTTCACCTCAGATATTCACCTCATTCCCCATCAGGTCTGCAGCTGCAACGTGTGACAGCCTTTGTGTGTTTTGAGCAGAGTCGATGTGAAGCTCTGGAGCCTCCACACGTCTAAAAGCTCTGACCCGTCATCTTGCATCTTCTCTGACGGCTTCCCTCTCTCTGCCCCAATCGCTTCCTGCCTCCCCCCGCCGGGCTCCGACCTGTGACATGAAAGAGACGGACCTCCTGCCTGCACTGGAGCCGGATGTGCTGCAGGTCAAGACGTGTGTTCCACAATCATTTAGCCATTACCTCCCTGCAGGACTCTCCGGGCACAAACACGTTCACAGTGATGTACGAGCACGGGTTCGACCGGAATGGGATCCTCAAGCTTGTTTTCTTTTGCTCTGTTGCTCCCAGGAGGTAATGGTTTGTGCAAATATCCAGATTTTTTGCCCCAAATCTTTCAAGTTGACAATAAAAAATAAAAAGTAAGAGCTCAGGAGAGTAGAATACGTGTTTTTCTTTCCTTTCTTTAAGATAAGAACGTCTCAGAGTGAGTGGAGGAGGAAGATATGGACGACAGGATGAGATATAAGGAGAGGAGTTGTTGTTTTTGTTTTAGATAACATGAGAAAACAGATGCTTTCTCACGTGCACACACTGATTTATCCACTCAGATTTATGACCCAACATTCCCACATAAGAGCGCAGACAACTGTGGCATTATTCACATGTTTATCTGACAGAAGGAATCCTCTAATTCGGGACTTTTTTTTTATTAGATTAAAACAAAACATCACAAGCTTTCAATTGCACAATCAAAGATTCCCATTATCAAATGCAGACTGAAAATGACTTAACATATTATTACCCTCCTCCGATGTCATCGGACGACAATCATCTGATCTATATTCAATTATCTCCTGACATTGAGGTTTGATTGAACGCTCGTGATGACAGGACAACCTGGGATCACGTCCCCACCTTCCAAACAGTTCACAAATACTTTCTTTTGTGTGATTTATGAATTTATCTCTGAGCTCTCCACGGTCCTGCGGTGTCGTCAGCCCACTCGGCCTCGCTCCGTCTCTCTGAACAATGTTGCAATGCAGTGATCTTCTAGGGGAAGAATGCGACAACAGAATGGAATTACGCAGAGAAATTATTGCACTTGAGGCCACAAAGAATGCAGCGGAGATGGGCTGAAGTGGAGCGTTTGTTCACAGTGGTTATGGAAGACCAGCAGTGGGAGGCCGGGCAATTAACCGAAGGGCTCGGCCGTCCAGGCTGCAGGCTAGGAAACTTGAAATTATGATTTTATTTTAAGTACATGCGCATTTGATTTTGATGCATTCTGCAGAAAATAGCATGAAAAACAAACTAAATATGACATCAGGGCTAAGGTCGATTTGCATCTTGCGGGCCACGAGGACGGGTGGCAACGAGGAATGCGGTGCCCTGCAGAGGGGCCAATGAAAAGCAGAGCGGCCGTGGCTCCCGGCCGGCATAAAGAAGTCTCCTTGGCAGTAAAGCCGAGAGTCATGTGCCTCCATTTAAATGAGAAGGCGAGAAAGGAGGGAGAGAGACGGAGAAGGAGAAATACAGGCTGAGCTAAGAGGCCGGGGACGCTGCCAAGCCAAGACACTTGAGGAATGCAGCAGCAGCTCGGCCTCTGCAGTTAAACCATTACACTGACTGCTATCTGAGTCCACAGCTCCTCTCGCCCAGTCAGCAGGTCTCAGAGCAGCCTGACGACAGGTAACACGTCAGGAGAGGAACTGCACAAATCCAATCCAGACGTTTGGCCGTCGCCCGGCTCAGAGATTCCAGGGATATTTGAACTTGTTGTGTTTTCAGCCCCAAAGAGAGAGAGAGAGCATGCACATGTGTGCAGACTGCACATCGCTGCATGTGTGTTGAGCTGAAGCCAAATGAGCTTTGTCTGGTCTTGTTTGTGCAGTTGTGTAGTTGTGTAGTTGTGTGTGACTCCTGCAGCAGTTAGTTCATAAACACAGGCCTGTCAGCAGCTGCTGGTGATGTCATGTGGAACAGCACCACCTCCCTCCCTCACTATTTACAAGTCTTCAGACTTCAGCTCTGGCTGCACAAACACAGTGTGTGTGTCTGTGCATGTGCATGTGCGTGTGTGTGTGTGTGTGTGTCTTCCCCTCCATGTTTTCAGCTGCCACCACAGGACATTCCTCATCAACACGTTGTCCTCCTCCACCTCAGAGGGACCTGGAGCTGCTGCAGACCTGTGGACAGGAGCCGCCACAGTAAGTCTCATGACTCTGCTGCTAATCAATGCTAATGTGGCTAACAGAGGTTAGACAGAAGTTAAATGATAAACCACATGTTAGCTAGTTGTTCTAACTAGCCCTTCACAAGGTGTAGCCACTAATGACCTGCTAGTAACTTCATTATTTCAACATAACTTAAAATCTACTTTCAAATGAGCTAAATTACTGTTAGCTAGTTTACATTCAGAGGAATGTAGCTGCTTAGCTTATTAGCTGCTAGCATTTATTTAAGATAACAACTTAATTACATAGCTAAGTTCCTACTAGCTTGCTATGCTAATTCACATCCAGAGAGATGTATGATTAGCTTATTAGCCACTAGCATTAATTTACGATAACAACTTAATTACATAGCCAAATTCATGTTAGCTTGCTATGCTAATTCACATGCAGAGAGCTATATGATTAGCTTATTAGCTAGTAGCATTTCTAGATGACAACATTGGCTAGTATTCAATGTTAGCAGGCCATACTAGTTAAATTCAGAAAGACATAGCTGCTTAGCTTGTTAGCTAGTTTTATTCTTTTAAAATAACAATGAAAACTAAATAAAATAAATTGTTAAATCAACATTAGCTCGTAATGCTCATTCACATGCAGAGAGATGTAGCTGCTTAGCCTATTAGCTAGTGGATAAAAACAATGACAACTTAAATTAGTAGCTAGATTAATGTTAGCTAGCTATCGTGGTTATCTGTTTACATCCAGAAAGATGTTTTTAGCTTAGTGGCTTTTATTTAAGATGTTTTAGCAACTTTAATAAACAGCTAATGTTTGCTAGCATTATGAGTTAGCCAAAGTTATCAGATGATAATGTTAGCTACTAATAGCAAACATCACGTAGCCACTTAGCTAATTAGAAAGCTGCAGTAAAGCGTGGTTTCTGGATTAAAATGCTCCAATCCTGATAAATAAGTTTGGTTTAAAGTGTCGCACACAACATGTGATGATGTAAACAAACGATCTTATCACGCAATTGACTTTTTAAAGGAGAAACACAGCAAAGAGTTTATCACATGTTTGTATAATGTTGTCGTCAGAGGGAAAGAACGTCTGCAGTACTTTTCTGTGAGAGAAATGACATTTGCATAAACACACTGTTGTTTCTCAAGCTGTCAGCAGCCTGCAGAGGAAATACCGTGTGTGTGTGTGTGTGTGTCTGTGTGTGTCTGTGTGTGTTCAGTTCTGCCCATCGCACAGTGCTCACATACCAAAGTGAGAAGGGGGCACGGTTGTGTATTTTGATAACGGTTGGAAAATTCCTCTGCCCTCTCTTGGCTCGCTGCCTCACCCCCTGGCCTGTGCAGTATATCTTTCTGTGTTATTCGGACCTGAAACGTTGTCATGAGAGAGTTCAGCCGAGCGTCGGCGGCGGAGACGGGTCCCACGACAGGAAGCTCACTGGATTTTTCTGTTCCAGGATGTATATTAGAGCATCCCACGCATCTGGTGGGATAAGCACAGGGGATTGCAGGGACTCCCCTCGCGAACAGGATGACGACATTGCATTCATTGTTTTTCCTTGTTTTCCAGCTGGACCTCCAACCCTTCCTCTTTCTCTAAAGCCCCACATTAAAGTGTCTGCTGACTAAACACGATTTAAAGCCGCTCAGACAAGCTCCGGCAGAATCTTTATCACTAAAAGCGCCTGAGAAACACATTTTCTTGTAAGTAGATTGTTCCCCATTATCTGTTCTCACATGATTTTGGCTTGATTTTGTAGTTTAGGTGTTTGCTAACATGTGAGAGCTTGTCTTTTTCAGTCTTCTCTGCCGGGACAGGCCCCTGGTGCCATCAGTCATGTGAGACAAGCTTTATTGAACAGGTAAGTCAAATATTGATAATATACTCCTCAAAGTGACAGCGAAATTTATCAGAAAGGGAGGAAAAACACGGGGAACGCTTGCGATGACAGAACTGGAGCATCAGGTGACGAGAGCGAGTAGAAGCAGAACAGAAGGTGTCACATAGCTGTCTCCACCACATGATTTACAAATGCCTCACGCTCCCCCAGCATGTCTCACAGCTTTGTGACTGTAAAAACATAATGAGGAGCTCCATTTGTGCACTTGCAGGATTGTTTTTACGCTCCGGGGCACGTTGTCCCTGCCCTTGAGTGCTCGACGTCACTGTGGCGGGCGTGTTTCTCTAAAAACCAGCAGTCCATTGACAGAAAACTGCAGCCATTTGTTTACTTCTGCTCCTCAAATATGAGAATGTGCTGCGTTCCTCAACAGCTGTGCTGTTCTCAATGTGCAAGGACACAAGTTGGTTTATCAGCAGTGTTTAGACTGTCCTTGGGCTTTTATTGGGCTCCTAACACAAAAGCAAATAATCATGTGCAGACCCGCAGTTAAACAGAGGAAGCTTCCCTGTTTTTACGTGTGCACATTAATGGGACTATTGCCGAGCAGGAGGATTTATAACCAATCCTCTTTCATTAAACCACAAGTCCATATTTAATTCTAATAATCTGGTTTAAGTGGCAGAACGATGCACACGTGATCTCAGAAAGGATAAGGATGTGCACATGTCCCGACCGGCCAACACAATAACAGTTATATAAAGGAGCCTTGTGTTGTCTTGCAGCGTCAGCACTCATTTTAAAGGGACTGTTATATTGACCTATTAGCCTCGACGGTAAGTCTTTCATTGTCACACGCATGTGTGATACTTCAAAGCGCGGTGTAAACACTGATATGCCGCGGCAGCAGCAGCAGCCGTGATCACACTCTGTAAGAACTCAGAGAGAAGAGACGTAGCATCCAGCCTAATGACCGGTTTGCTGTGACAGAATAAAAAAAAACAGAGCGGTGTAAAGTATGGCTTATTGTTCCCGGCTCTCAGACGCAGTAATACCACGTTAGGTTGTGCCGGGCCACAGTTGGCGGTGCAGGATCAGACAGGCCGGCCAGCAGAGGGACTCAAAACATCCGATCGGCGCGGACCATCTGTGCCTGCTAGAATACAGATGGACCTCTCTCGCTGCACATTAAACCTCATCAGACACTCGCATGCTTCAATTTTCTCCTCAATGAATGGAAAGTAATAGCAGCCCCCCCCCCCTGCCGTCCCCTCCCACTTCCCTCGGTGAAGCAGGCGAATTAAAAGCGAGACCCAAACGTACAATCTTCCCGCTCATTCATTCTTCTCTCCGGACATGGATGAATCATTGAGAAGAAAAAGAAAGAGGCAGAGAGAGAGAGAGAGAACGGGGCTCTGTACCGTGTGTGTTTGTGTGTGTGGGGCTGGGGGATGCCTCCGCTCTGACCCCGTTTCCCCTGCGTTCGAGGCGGGCACGGGGGCATGCAGGCAAAATGAATTGGTTCCTGGGGCAAAGGGGGGTGCACCAATCAATGTCCAACCCCCAATCACCATCCATTTTCAGGCCCTGGCACTTCCTGGCATTGCTCTTTTTTTTTTTTAGGGAAGCAGGGTATTGATTACAGATTTACTCTTTAGCCAGTGGGGGGGGGCTTTCATTATTCACACGCAAACCTCTGTGTGTTGAAAATATTTGTAATAGTTGTGATTGCAAAGGGAAACCTTGTGTTCATTGCATAGTTTCACCCCTTGAATAAATCAACGCACAAAGAAGCACTAGATGTACAGAGGAAATTATTTTATCCCTTGAGTGAGAGGTTTTCTTTTAATGGGTAAAGGGCCAAAGTTCAGGTCACTTGGTATCTCAGCCTGAACTCCCCATGACAAAGATTTCTTACTTCTGGCGACTCTGTGAAATGAGAATAAGCACGGCTCAGTGCCTGACTGTACGGGGGGGGGGTACAAAGGGCGTCATTGTCACTTGTGGCGGCGTGTGGTCTCACACTTGGGAGTCAAAAGCCAGAGGGGGCGGAGCCACAGTGTGTCTTTAGCGGGACCTTCTACCTACTGTACGTGTGGGATTACTCCGACGTAAGCGTGGCGGCTCGATGATCCCAATAAATGCACAGCTGCCTAATTCTCCTCAGCTTACAAAGGAACAGTATCAAATCTGAGCCATGACGATCCATATTCATGGACAATCTGGGCTTATTATCGCTATTTATCCGTGAGGCTCGCAGTCTGTTTTCAGTGCAGGGATCTCTCAATGGGTTTAAGTGTTATCATTAAGCTGTTATCCCCTCACATTATCCCTGTTGTAGTTCGGAGCTGTCTGGGGCTCTGTGACCTCAGCTGGGTCCTCCCTTGTTCCTGGAGCAGATGTTAAAAAAGAGAGCGCACCCCCCAACCGCACACACACACACACACACACACCCCACACACACCCCTCTGCATTTGGGCTGTACGCACACACCATCCTGCCGCGCCTCCTCCCTCCACCCTGGCATCTAATTAGGCCTACAGCACAAAGACTCCCAGATGTCAGCGTCCTCCTGGCCTCCTTTGATTATATCCTTTCCACCCCACTGGCTGGCTTGCCGACAGGCTGGATGGCCGGCTGGGGGCCGTCGACGCGTGTCACCCTGCGTAGGTCAACACCGGACCGGTTTAACATATCAGTAATTGCTTTTGGTGTAAATCACAAGGAAACAGGAGGGAGGGAGGACAGTGGTGGACGTTGCAGAAAGGTCCTCAGAGCGTCATAAATATAAGTTAAAGGGGCATTTATTGTTGTAATGTGATGTATAATGTAAATATAAAAGGAGCATGGCGCTATTTTGATTTGGTCACCAAACCATGAACGATCTGTGCACAGTCAACAAGTCTGTCAATCACATCGCCTCGCTTCCATGAGCACTAACCAGTGGATACCTACTGGATGAGATGGCGATAACCAGTTATGTGACACATGAGCTGCTTTCAGACACTGAAGTCCGGAAACTTCCCTGAAACTTTCCAGAGGGGCTTAATGTGAGAACACAACGACGACCGATGAGCTGTAAACAAAAACACTCGTCTTTCCACAACAGAATTTATCACGTTCACGTCTGAAAACAGCTTTATTGGATAACTGAGGAACAAATGTTTCAACATGAACTGTTGCATAGTTTTAAAATCGCGTCAAACATAAGGAAAATAAACACTTAGACGTCTTAAGAAAGATAAGAAATAAACCTACATTTTTGTTGCATTTTAAACCTTGTATACGCAGTTAAATTAATTAAATTACAGCACCTACTGAACTGGTCTGATTTGCATAGCGAGTGTCATTTGGTGTGTTTAACTGAGGTCGGAGTTCTCCCGTGTTTTATCGCCTGCCGTTATCCGAACGCCCCTGATATCTGCCGCTTAATGTGTTTGCTTAATCTTTATCACTTCCGATCCATCCTACCTCACCCCTCACACTCTGTATACCCTGAGGAAAGTGGATTCTGTGTTTTCCACACTGACTCATGGGCAATCAGGATCACTGCTTTAATCCCTTTTAATCATTTACTCGCTATTTCCTATAATCTCCCCCCTATCTGTGCATTCAGGGGAAGACGAGGGCTTTGCTTCCTCCTCTGATCTGCAGCGGAAAGTGACCAAACTGACATGCAATCAAAATAATAGTCCAGACTATTTCATCTGATGCAACACACATGCACAATTAGCGATTACAAAGCCAGAGAGAGAGGGAGAGGCAGGAGTCGGATGTTTCTGTGTCATTAAAGACACGGCCGCTCACATCCTGTTCACTGATTAGACAACTTCCTTCTACACCAGATAACCCCGGGGTATTCAGAAATGGGGGCAGGAGATGAGATGGTGGTGCTGTGTGTAGAAACGCGAGCGTCTGATCCCGCGTGCAATCCGTCGCTCGCGGCTCCGTGTCAATAAGTTTGGACTTTGCAGATTGGCAGTGGATGGAACGTGTCATGTTGATGTGAGGGGCTGTTTGACGTGTGCCGTCACGCTGCTGAAGCTGGAGACAGGGTGTAGCAGACGCAGCCCACAGCGGCTGCAGGAAGGGGACTTTGGGGAGGCTGCTCGGGGAGCGCGCTTGCATAAGTAGGTTTGTGAGGCGAGTAATCGGGATGACCTGGAAATAAAAATAGGATAAAAACAGTTCAGGCTCATTCTGAAATTTGACAGTTGCATAACTTAGCAGACCTGCAGTAAATCACTTTAAGCTGAAGGTGTCATGAGATGATTCTACATGGTTTTCTATGGGCTTCAAATATAACTTACATAATTATTTTTATTTGAAACACTGTGAAAAAAGATATTTAATGAAAATGCCCAAAAAACACTTGAAGAAAAACCCTGTATTTACTATAAATAAGTTAAATTAATAATCTCTTTTAAAATAATTCATTCCAATCTGATTAAAGTAGATTGTGGTATTATCTCTATTTCAGTTACATAAGACACACACAGGCATACATGCACGTGATAACACAAGTTTATCGTACGGACAAGGTCCCTGACCCCTGAGGCGTCCATCAGCTGACCTTTGACCCCGTCCTCACCAATAAGGAAGTGCTGTGCTTACTCTGTGCACCGGCACAGTGAGTCTAAACCCTGCGAGCTCTTTGTAAAGGAGTAGTATGCGTGAAGTGAAGTGTTTATCTTCTGCTGTGGCCTCAGTCGGGCCAGGTCGGACTGGTTCCCAGCGCTGTTTGCAGAGGCCTAGAAAAACAAAAAGGGCTGAAGCTCTGGGTTCAGGGCTGGGTTTGGAGGGTGGGGTGCCTGGGTGACGCCGAGAGCAAGCGGCAAGATCCAGCTGGAGCTGTGGGATCGCAGAGTCCCGCCAGAGGAGAGGTCTGCACTTCCACTCGCACTCCAGCGTTTCAGTTGGAGTCGCTGCTGCTCCCGTACTTGGACTCTGTTCTCATGTAAAAAGGTGAAAGCCCTCCTCACAGCGGAAACGTGACCTGCCGGACATTCAGCTCGTCCCTTGTTGACTTTCTCCCTCTCTCCCTTTGTGCTGCACTCCTCCCCCTTTCCTCCTCTCCTCCCTCCAGGGCCTCCCAGGTGTGTGGATCGCTGCAGGGCACCATGAACAGACACCTGGAGAGCAGGGAGCAGTTAAAGAGATTGTCTCTTGACAGCGGCCTGACGGTAAGTCACCCCTCTGCACTCACACTGTTTGTTAGACTGGTCATTTTAACAGGAAACACACATGGTTGGAATGTTCTCGCTTGAAATTTGAAGTTTCCTGCATCTTAAAAATGACGGAAATCATAACAGACTTTCGCAGGAAACACATTTCTACTTTCAAATGAGGTTTTCCACTGCATCTTTAACCTTTTTAATGGTGTTGTCTTTTGGACTCTGCTGTCATGGCTGTGGTTTGTTTGGACTTCATTTCCCAGAGTTCCCTTGTTCTGTTCAAGGTTCTGCAGGTGGCTTTTCTCTTCTATCAATCAGACTGTAAAGAAAACTGTTCAGATTCAAGTGTTGACTCCACAGACGTATACAGACACATCCAGGGGTCAAAGGCAGAGAGAGGAGAAACAGCCCCCCCCCCCTGTCGTTCACTTCCTTTGTGAAACACAGTAGCCGCCTGTGATTGACAGGCTTATCTCCACGCTGCGCCGCTCTCAGGAATCACAGGAGTGGAAACTTGTTTTTGCTCAGGGTTAACTGAAGGTGAATCTGCTCGCAAGTGCCTCTTTGAAATGTCAAGTGCAGCCATACAGTGGCTGGAGTGTTGTGTCTGCTCGGGAGTAAAGAGGCTTAATACACCCCCGCCTGCACCGATCCGCACCCCCCAGGTGCATGGTACCGTACGGTCACTGCACAGGAAACAGGGAATCACGATGAAACAGCGTTTTGATACGAGGAAATGCGTTTAGAGGTTTTCGTATATTTCTAGAGTTGTACACGTTACTGACTATGAGGCTTTAATGGATGCTCATATTTCCTCCTCTGATCCAGATGTCAAAGATACCATATCTCCCCACTGGATCCCAGAAAGGCATCCTGGGAAATGTAGGAAAATTGATGAACCACAGACCGAGAAATTAAATCGTAATCGTTCCTCACTTGTAACTGACAGAACATCAACATTTAATCTCGCTGTTGATTTTTCTTGTGGGATTCGGGACAAGCCTGCCGATCACTTCCTGCTCTAACAGCGACATGAAAGTGAATGCGGAAGGAGCAGTGACACACTTGAATCCTCCCGGCGAGACCAGACGCTCCCTCGCTGATAATTTATTCACAGCGGTTTATCTTTGTGAATGTTTAACTTCAGCTCGGCGGCAGACGATCACACGCTGATCGAGGTTTTTCTCCTCTGGTGCCTGTGTGAGTCATTAAGACTTTTTCCCGAACGTTATCAGCTCTCAGTTGATGCGAGATACGCTGCAGCTTTAATTGCTGTAATTGGAAACACGGCGACCTGATTCACTGTGAGACTCAAACTAGGTCATATTTGTGATATGGGTTTATGATTCAACATGCTCACATTTGTCCACTCAACTATCCATGCATGCAGCGTTTTTTCTCTCCTCTCTTGTGCACTTTCTCCTCCTCTTCACTCCTCACAGCCTCTTCGTCTTGTTTAATCTTTTCCCTCTTCCTCTGCACTCGCTCCTTCTCTAATGATTTATTCTCACTCGGGGCAGCGGGAGCATACGGGCGCTGGGCTGTTTTAATAGTGGGACATGAGGACGCCCAGAGCGGTTTTGGTAAAGGTCCAGCATGGATCTGGTGGCAGTGTGCAGATTTGATTCCATCGCATGGAGAGTGCTCATTGGTTTGGTTTAACTCTGAAGTTGAAGATGAAATTTGTCTTTTTGGTGTCAGGAAAAACAGATTCCCTGTCAAAACGGATTCATTTTTCATTGTCAGAGTAATGCCTTATTCGGAATAATACCATCAGTGTCTGTGGTCAAATGAGCCTTTGAGTTTGAGGCCACTGAGTTTAACTTTGTCTCTACACCAGCCTGCGTCCCCCGCCCCCTCGTCTCCGATGTGGGACATGATGTCGATGGCCCTCGTGGCCCCGCTGGCCCTGGCACAGATAAACCCACTGTCCTGTAAACACTCCTCTTCCTGGAAGGATATGAGCCTCAGATACATTTATTTTTTCAGGCATCTGAGAAAACACACTAGCTCTGGTTTCTGACATTCCGTCAGACGACAGGCATGAGCGTCCCCGCTCTGCTTTTCACTTTTCACCTGCGATCAGTCGTCTTAATCGACGTGAAGCGGAGGCACGTCTGCAGACACGTCACCCCTCTGTGATACTTCTGCTCAAGCAAGATTTCACGCAAAATCATCTTCCTTGTTTTGTCATTTTCACACATCTTAGGGATTCCCTGTGTTTCGCGGCTCCTTCAGATGACGATTCGTCCACCGGGGAGACGCTTGACAGACTTTCACTTCACACCAGCATGAAAAACTGGAGTCAAAATACCATATGTCAGCTGAGGAGCAGGTAAAATATTTATGTCTGCTCTTCTTTGGGTGGATTACACGGCCCAGCCTCATACAAAGCTTCTATCAATCGTCTGCGGGTAATTTGGTGAACGCGGAGCTTGAATGTCAGTCTGGACGACCACCTCACACATGTATAATGCATCGAGTCGGCATATGCTTCCTGAATGTATGCAGGCGAGGTTTAAGGGAATTTTCCTGGGTGTGTTAAAGCTGCTCAAAGCCACAGGCCCCATTCACATAAGTAATTGGCTCTTGTGTACATTTATGTGTGCGTGGATGCTCGGTCAGCGTTGTCACAATTTATTGATGCGTTTCATCACGGCGCTCCTCTCCTGTGACGGGAAATAGGTTGAGTTGGACGCTGTAATCTGGATCAGGTTGTGCGCAGCGAGGGCCGAGGGTAGCGGCACAAACCGCAGCGCGTCTGAGTAACTGGGGCACCATTTGCATTACATAACGTGCTGTGTTGCTGGGCTGATTCTGTGCCTCTATTTATTTTTATCATTTGATGCTCGCCCGCCCGCGGATGAGACTCTCTTCGTCATGCAGGGATGTGCACGGTGAGCCCGATGGCCGTGGACGGGCTGCGAGCTGCTGCTAGCTGCTGCCAGCCAGCTTTAACTAGGTCACCGCAGACGCTCTGTCAGGGGTCTGTCCTGTGCAGCAGAGGCTATCACAGGAGTTCACTTCAAAACACTACAGAGGTAAATACCCGCAAAAGTGGAAAGAACGCTGGAAAATAACAGATTTGTAGACGAGGAGTGTGCGAAGAATCTCATTCAGACGCATAAGAATAGATCACAAATGGGTGAAAACAATTAATGTAGTTATATAATGAATTAGTTTAGAGCCAAGGGGAGTTGACGCCACGTTTCTTTACGTTCTTGTTTCCCAGTAACATCACACAAACTTGGGATTGGGTTTGGAAGCAACCTGTAGTTCGCCTTGTTTCTCGGCAGGTCGCTAATGGTCCAATCTGACACGGTGACCGTTCTCTCAGATGAAATATCTCCCAGTCTGACCGAGTGTCACCTCAAGGATCCTTACATCACTGAGCGCGTGTCCTTATTTCCTCCCCACGCTCTTCCTCTCGCCAACATTTAGAACGTGCGCATCGGTGCAATCACGCTCAGAGATAATTGATAACAAAAGGCCAAATTGAAAACGCTCTGCAGGGGACGTTAATAATCAAATGCTCCACATTAGCGATTTTACGCCTGCTGCATAGTTGTGAGTTGTGTTGAATGAGCAGCATGTGGTCGTGCTTTCCTGTTTATCTCCAAAGTATTTGGGTTTAGCTAAATCCCCCTGGCTTTTGTCAAACCTCCTCCTCCTCCTCATGGTGTTTTTATGAGCTGATTCGCTGCCACGCTGTCGTATCAGACTGCAACTTGTTCCTCTGGCAAAAGTGAGACGATAAACTCGTCCCAGAAACCAGCCTCAGAACAGACAAATGAGTTTCTGCTAAATTGAAGTGCAAATGAATGAGACGGTAGAAGCCCACACGGAGTAAGTTTGGCAGGATTGTGTTTCCTCTTCTCTTCTCCCCCCACAGCCCATTACAGAGAGGGGTCGTAAAACCGAGCAGGGGAGTAAACCCTGTTGCTGGATGGGAAGAAACACTCTGGCTAATCTGATTGGCTCCCACGTCGCCAGGCAGGCAAACGGAGAAGTTTGATATTATTACTGAGCGGCTCAAACTAATTGAGTGTAATTGTACAGTAGAAATCCGGTGACAATGCCGTCCTCAGCGCGGGCCCCGTTCTCACGCCATGTGTATTCCAGGCCGGGGACGAGTGCTCGCCCAGTGCTCACTCACTGTGTCAGCTCGATTCTTGAGTTACTGGCGTTGAGTGTGCTTCTGAGGCTGATTGGACGATTTGGGTGGGAGCCAGTTACATAAAAAGATTTAGATTCCTCTCTGCGCCGCCTCCTCCTCCCTCCTTTTCTCTCACACTTCATCCCCGGCGTTTCAATGAAAGTTTCTCAGCAGGGGTGTACCAGCCTCCGGCCAGGTCTCTGACAGCTCCCTCAGTGTGCAGGTGACATACCACACATACCTGGGCTCACCGCGTGGGTAGCCACGGGGCCACGGGGTGTGGGAACCCAGCAAACTCTTGGACTTGGGAGAAGTGGCATTTTTTATCCTCCTTGTCTCATGGGAACCGTCTCCTCTGTCACGAGCCCAGCGAGGAGCAATTACAACCTTGGCTTTTCCAGAGACTCCAGTCTGAAAGCCTGCAGCTTCCCTCATAACCAACCACACGCTGTGGATAAGACTGAGCGGCCTCCATCCGCTTGTAAAATTGGTTTAATAATTGTCGAGGCTGTTTTGATTTGAGCCACTCGTCTGTTTTTCCAACCTCCCAGTAACTAGGATTTGGCAGTACCCCGGTTAATACCTCGCCTGTGTTTTTATTAGAGCAATTATATGATATTTTATAGATGTCACCATCACGTGTTGTGGAGTTACACGCTTCTCTCATTTCCTCGATCAGCCGTCTGCACAACGTGGTGTCAGAAATGGGTTTTCTGGCCTTTGCAGAGTTTTGAGATTTATTTCAGGTGAGTGAAGCGAGAGATTTGCCGCCGGTGCTACCGAGCGTTCTAGCTGACCTGCTCACTCTCAGCCTGGCATGTGAACCGTCTCTGTTGGATGCCACTGACGTGCTGATGTGGGCTAATGTGCGTGAAATCTCTGACTCATGTCACAAGTTGCATGTATGTCGCGTGGCTGAGTAATGGCGGCTCTGAAACATAAAAATTGCATTTGGGTGATGTTGTAAAACGCTGTTATCTTGTGTGTCAGAGGGTTTATACCAGGTCGCTTAATCAGAGACACTTTAATAATCAGTCGGCGAGTAAAAAGCAAAGCTTCTGGGTCAGATCCAAACTGATAGAGGAGGCTCTTTACTCGGGTGTGCCCCCTCTCACCCGGGGCCCCGTGCCAGCTCTTATAATTGGACGTCCATTTGCCCCTCGTCCAATGAAACCATCCTTTATGCGCCAATTACAGACAATCTCTTCTTCCAATCACGATGGAGATCAAAGTTGATAGCGGCGGGAGTCACATGCGTTGTCACCCCAATCTCCATGCACCTTGTGGTTTCCCTCAAAAGAGGCTGGCACCAGAGAACACAGAGAGCTTGTGAGAGGCCGCTGGTACCTCCACCAGCGTGTCCTCACATTTACTCTGGAGGTTTGTCCCGATTAAAGAGAGGCACACAAGCCGCTGAATAAATTAGTTGTTGTTCAGCTCGGAGGGAGACGACACAATGCGTATTTGATTTGGAATAAAGCTTTGATTATATCCGTTTTACACACAAAGCTGCAGGAGACAGTGTGATCGCATCACATGGGCACACTTTTCCCAGAAGAAGCTGTAAATGTCGTTTTCTTGTGACTGTGATTCATGATCAAAAACAAAAAACCCATTGAAGTGGTGATGTATTAATTTATAGGGCATAAAACTTAAAGGTCATGTTTCTTTAGCGGCGGCACAAAGAGACAGTGTTTCCTCAAACAGGTGAAGATAATAAACAGCATCTTAAACTGAACTGGAAAAGTTTTATAACCATGCAAAGCTAAGATTAAAGATTTGCACCAATTAAAAACTATGAAGACTGCAGATGAAAATTAGCTCCATGCATCACGGTAACCTCTTTTGATTAAAACAAAGAATATTAGGAGTAAACCAGCTGCTGTTGCTTTGTATGTTTTATTTATCTGTAGTGAAACATCCAAATTTAACGCTAGAAAATGGAAATGAACAAATCTTGCGACTAAATGTTACATCCACACCAAATATAAATGGTTTGGGTTAAATTTCAAATATGTGAAGTCACGTTTATAAGGATTACTACGAAGGAACACTCTTTTCTCATTATTATTATTATTATTTTATGGCACATTATATGAATAGTTCATGCACTTGCTGGGTTGAAATGGAGGCCTGTCTCAGCTGGGAAACATGAAACGAGATCCAAACCCAGTGGTGAGTAGTTCTCATCCCAGGGCGTTCACCCCGTCCACCTGCCATGGAAACTCCGTCTCCACCGAGGGATGTTTGTTTATCGTGTGCAGTCGAGGCTCCAGCTCTGGATGCCACACTGGCACTGCAGGTTCGAGCGTGAACGAGGCGAAACTGGCAGAGGGTGGCTAACAGGATTGGACGTGCAGATTAAGACCAGGGGGAGCGGCAGGAAGAGGAGGGGCTGCATCTGTCAGCGAAGGGAAGCCCACCTCCTCACCTTGCAGCTGGGGCGGGACGGGCTCGCTCCGTGGCCTCCTGGCAGGGACCGGGCGTGGGCGCGAGAGGCAGAAGGTGGTGCGGTGGCGAGCGTGTCCTGCCTTTTCTTCTTGCACAGAGGGCGCCCTGTGATCCTCCTCATCAGGCGAGGAGCCAGACGCTCAGCTGGGATGTGAGGAAGCTCTTTCATGCTCGGTGTTTCTCCGAGACGAGCTGCAAATGTGGGGGAACAAGGATTGTTGTTGTGTTTACTGATGCTGATGTCGGTGTTAAAGCAAAGACACACAGTAGATTAATAATATGTCAGTATTTTGTAGAAGCTCGCTAAAATGTAGACATGAAGGCACATGTTTTCTGTATTTTACTTATAATTTTCGTTTTTGGTTATTAGCCATATGTCTGTGAAGACTTGTCTCCATAATAAACATATAAGCCGAATTTCTCCTTCAACCATTACTCGTGTAACCACGGCCCCAGGTGCATTTTTAGTAACTACAGTCATCGTGTATCTTCAGCTTGAAACTTCGTCTGAACGCCTCCTGCGTCAGTAACGATGCAGGACAGAAGACGAGTGTTTTGCTCTTCTTGGCATCGATCCTAACTTCTCATTCCACTTGTCCAGGACTCTGTGTCGCTCGGTGGTCCCGGGAAGTGACGTAATGACCCGGAATTCTCTTCCTGCCGAGTCCGGGGGAAAATATTTACATGTTTCTGCATTAGCTCGGACCGCTGGGTATATAAAACTAACATCATATACGCCTCCACATAAGTGCTGAGGCCCCGCTTGTTTGTTTTGATCCAGGTTGATAGATGAAGGCAGAGTGCGTGCCAGCATGTGCGTGAATATGTGGATGTGTGCGCACACGCATTGGCATGTGTTTGAGTATTTTCCCGAATACTTATATAGGGCTTGTTACCACACATGTGCGTGCCTGAGGAGACTGTGAGATTCAAAATACGAGACTTCCAGGTGATAGTCTCACCCGACGCAGGCTGCGCTGGACGGGCGTGTGCGGTGAGATCCGACCAGGTGTTCACAGAGGAGGGGCGCTTCCTCGCACCTGGTGACCTCCCTGCTTTTAAAGGGTTATGGGTTCAAACTAAAAGGGTTGGGGGGGGGGGGGGGCGGGGGGTTACGACCTGGATTTAATTGTCAGCACATTCTCACAAACATTGATGCAACCGAGGAGGAATTTCAGTGGTGTATAATTGACAAATAGTTTCTAACTTGACGAATGATTTAATGATTGAAGGCCCAAACTTTAATGGCTTCTTCCCTCAGCGCTTCCGCATCTTTGCACCATGTTTCATGGTGATTTGTCAGAGGTTTTATTGTAATCATGCAGAGAAACAAACAAACAAACAGACAGGGGTGGAAACATAACCTCCTCCTTTGGCAGAGGTAATAAATGCCCTTGATTTATTATATTTATATTATCTTACCATTATTCTAATTAAAGCTTTGACAAATGGTCTCATTTGCTAAAGATGTTTTCCCCAAATACTCTAATTCAATTTTCCGTCCACCCCAGACCTAAATCATTATGTGGGCATTAGTGTCACGATGCCTCCTCACTGACGAATGAAGCGTCCCTGAATTGCCAAAAGATGCATTATGAAAATCTTTATATCATAGACGTGTGATAGAATGGTCGTTATGATCTCTGCACGGACTGGTTAACTGCTTTAAATAGGTTTGATGCACGGCTGACTGGGGGCATTAGCTTCAGTCCAGTCACTCATGAATGTGAAAACCACACAATAGATTTCAAAGTAATTATCTATTTAATGAAGGAGCGGGCGGAACCTGCTTTGATGGAAATCACTTAGTCAGTGGGAGGAATGTATTCCAGGCAGGGCGCTGATCTTAACACCTGCATCACCTCAGCCCGCTCCACGTGGCCCGACCGCTGTGCGTCGTCATAAATTCCTCAGCGAGGCTTGGCGAGCGTTCTGCCGACTGACGGGTTTGTAAACAGCGTTTGAGGAGGACGCCACGGGCTTAAATAGGTCAGTGGGAGCAGAGAATTCCCACTCGAGGATAAGTTTCATGCTGAATTCATCATAAAACCTTTAATGCTGCACCATAAGTGAGTTCCACCTTCATTTTGGCGACTTCATGACATGTCTGTCAGCTTAAAAACTTAAGATGCTGATGTTGGTGGATATTTTAGGAGCAAATTATCATAATGCTCTTGTAAAAGCTCAAATAAGAATTGAAATGTTCCAACCATTTACTCTAAAGATGGAAACATTTTAGTATGTTCTATATTTACAGGCTTTTGCTTAACCTCACTTCGTTTATTCTTTATAAATGCACAAAGTTTTCCGTACACAGCTATTGTTTGGGAACCATCCACCCCAGAATAATTTCTGCCTGGTCAGAAAACAAGCGAAACAATCCACGTCGACGAAAAATAAACAAAAATTGATTTCAGTGGATATTTTAAGCAGAAATGTGACAGCGTCTCCAAGAGCTGCTTCGCCTGGTTTTTCCATCCTGAAGCCGAGAACTGTCATTATCTATTGTGCAGCGTCCTGGACCGCACCAATGTGAACGCAACACAACGTGCAATCTGAGGTTCACAGCTCATTCTCTGCGTCTCCCTCAAGATGTGTGTGTTTGCAGTCGGTGGTGAGCTCTGATTCATTAGCTTGGGAACAGCACTTGAGTTTCTTCACATGATCTTTTTCTTCTCTGCATCATTCACTAGCTGTTCTGCTGTTCTGCTCAAATGACCTGACCTTTATTGTCAGGAAATTGTCGAAAGAAACACGAGCACCTTAAAGTGAGATGTATGGAAACGCCTGGTCCCTCTTCTATCCGTCATCAAATCATGTATAGAGCAGCACAGAGCAGCTGCTTGGAGATCCCTCTCTTTTCCTGCCCGAGTCGCAGAGCGTGCTTGACTTCGACCTGACTCGCTGCGCTCACCATGAGACAGAAAAATACTCCCGAGGCAAATGTCAAGGAGTTTTGATTCTGCTGCACGAACACGCACGCACACTTCCTGCTGCCAAGTCTTTTCTTTACATCGCTGTGGAAGTCTGACTGTGTGAGCGACAGCAGCAGCAGCAGCAGCAGCAGCAGCAGTGACAGTGATAGTGAGGAGGACTGTGCAGATGCGACTCAGTGTGAGTTTCAAGCGGATAACGTGGAGTCTGAATCGTCTCCCTCTTCTGTCTTGTTAATGTTTTATGTCTTTGCACTGATGCACGAATACAAACCTCACACACAAACACAGAAAAACAATAACAACACACACAAACACACACTCCGCTGAGCGGGAAACCGAAAAGTGGTCATGCCCAGGTGATTTAATCTGACTTGACTCGCTGTTTAAATATTGACAAGAGCTGAGGTGGCCTGGCTGAGCAGAGAGGAGAATTCAGACGAGGCTGCACGGCTGCCTGCTGCATCATCACGCCAACACACACACACACACACACACACACACACAACAAAGCCAAGTGGAAACACACACATGCACACAGTGGCAGGCAGCAGCTGAGACGCAGCAAGGCGGTTAGGGCAGAAGTGGGGAACGAAGCGGAAGAAGAGGAAGACAAACAGAGGAGGAAGAGTGGGACGCAGGATGAGCCAGTTCGTGGACCACGGCGTCGTGTGCGGGAGGATTCGAAACCTTCCCCTGCTGGAGCTGCTGGCGGTGAGTCTGGGTCCGCACCTTCCTGCCCTGCATCTGTGGAGGAGGTATCTGGGACAGGCTGCGTGGAGCTGGAAGTGGGTCTGACTGGGCGGTAATCAGGCTAACATCCTGCCCTCCAGTCCGCCCCAAATCCACCACCAGTGCGTCGCCTGTGCCCCAGACTGGAGACAGGAACTGCCCAGGGTTAGAGGTGCAGGTGGTGGATGTGGAAGGGAAAGTGAGGAACCAATTGTGTGTTTGCAGCGTTTGCACTTTTTAGTTGCATGCATCTCTATATCTGTGGTTATGTGGAATATGCAATGTGTTGTCATACTTATCTCATGCTTTTATATTATTTTTTTGCAGCCTCCAGCTTCTAAAATATACAGTAGTTTGTTTTTTTATTGTTTCTTGCCCAAATCAAGAAATTTAATACATCACCTTGTGCTTTTTTCACAGTTTTTTCACATTTCGTTGTCAAAAAACAAATCTACAGGGTAAATAATGGTTTTTCAGAGGCCCGGCTCTGCTTTTGGAGCTGTCACCGAACATGTCAATGCCTCTCACGTGTATAGGAATGTTAGTTTGTGTATGTGTGTGTGTGTGTGTAGTTTCCAGAGTGTGTGATCCTACCGTGTTCCATATGTAGGTCAGTAGCCGACAAGCTGCGACTGCAACTAATTACATGCGAGATTTGAGCTTGTTTCATGTTTCCGATCAGAATCTGGGGACCTGCCTGTCGTCTGCGAATTTACCCAGAATGCTTGAGTTTGATTGTGAGATTTGACTTATTATTATAGGACTTCCATGATGTACAGTATGTGCTTTATGACTGGGGGGGAGGTGAAAACATTGGAACATGTGGCAACAGCCAGATCTAAAAATATCCCATAGGTCTGTGCACGCTTTGGTGCGCCAGCGTTTG